>NC_084614.1:72450919-72510919 GCF_033978795.1 Nerophis ophidion
ACCGTCCCTCCGTTGTACGGCCAAGAACTGTAAACGCTAATCCAAGTGCCATAGGGAGCGGCTAATAGGTTCCCCCTTTATGTAAGCGACAAACTGTCTCGGAAGTGCTTGATTAGGACACCTGATTCGGATCATTCAATAAAATACCTTATATTTTCTCTTTACTTTCTTATTTTCTTCCTAAAAGTATTAGGGTTTTTTTTTCCTAGTTTGACAGGTAAAAAAAAAATAGTGTCCAATTTCCCTAAACATTCATTTAACAAAGCCCTACTTTTCTTTGTGTGTTCCCGCCTCCACCCACAGAGACAAAAAGTGGATTTTCCTTATAACTTGAAAAGGCATTGCTGCATTTTGATGAAAATTTCAGAAAATATTGGATTTGGGGTACGGAATAAGTGATTACATTTTGGGGCTGATCCGGATCACCGTTTGGAATCAGGATTTTTTTTTTTTTTTAAGGATCCTTTACTATCAAGAGACCGGGCAGGTTTGCGCTTTGAGTGCTTTTCCAGTTAAACAAGTGACAATGGCCGTGACCAAACGACCGTTCGCTTAAATGCCAGAATTAACGAGCTTTGCGTAAACATTCTCCCGACAAATGACCCGTGTCGGTGTAGTCAAGTTTAATTAAGTCAGGTAAGGTTTAGGGCTTTAAAGCTCTTGAGTGTAATTTGTGGGTCTGGCGTCATCTTTGGTTTCGAGTCTCTGCGGAGGAGTGAGACCTCTAGGGGGCGCCGCACAAGGATCTTGTTGAGGTCATTGTCAAATTGCACAACAAAATACACACACACACACACACAAATATATCTCGCACACACACACACACACACAAACCAAGTAAGGAGTTGAAAATATTCAAATAATGGAATGCTGCAGCATATAGTGTGATGAATGTGGACTCTACAGCGCACACACACACACACACACACTTGTATTTCTAACCTTCTTGAGACCACCAAAAAAATCCTACCTCTTAAGGACCACCCTTTCTAGATATATAAAGATTTGTTTATACAACATTAAAATATATATACATACATACGTTGCAAATATATATCCAAAAATTGTTGTGTAAAATGAGTTGGGAGGTCACAAGAAAAAGGTCACCGTTTCACAAGAAACCTTGGAATTTTGCGAGTATTATTTATTGATTTGTCAAAAGCATTTGACATAGTAGACCACAGTCTGCTCATTGAAGCTCTCCATCACGTTGGATTATCTAAATATGCAGCTGCTTGGTTCACAGACTATCTTTCCAGCAGAACACAACGTGCACAGGTGGCTGGGACAACCTCTTCATTGTTGGAGTTCCACAAGGCTCAGTGCTGGGGCCCATGTTATTTTCTATCTACTTAAATGATCTTTGCAATAATCTGTCAAATGCAATGTACCATTTTTATGCAGACGACACCATTATTATATATTTTGTATTATTATTATATTATTATTATTATATTATTATTATTATTATAGAGGCGTGTCTTAATGAAATTAAACAATGGATGTCCGCTAACTTTTTGCAACTCAACGCCAAAAAAAAAACGGAAATGCTGATTATCGGTCCTGCTAGACACCGACCTCTATTTCAATCAATCAATCAATCAATGTTTACTTATATAGCCCTAAATCACTAGTGTCTCTAAGGACTGCACAAACCATTACGACATCCTCGGTAGGCCCACATAAAGGGCAAGGAAAACTCACACCCAGTGGGACGTCGGTGACAATGACGACTATGAGAACCTTGGAGAGGAGGAAAGCAATGGATGTCGAGCGGGTCTAACATGATACTGTGAAAGTTCAATCCATAATGGATCCAACACAGTCGCGAGAGTCCAGTCCAAAGCGGATCCAACACAGCAGCGAGAGTCCCGTTCACAGCGGAGCCATCAGGAAACCATCCCAAGCGGAGGCGGATCAGCAGCGCAGAGATGTCCCCAGCCGATACACAGGCGAGCAGTACATGGCCACCGGATTGGACCGGACCCCCTCCACAAGGGAGAGTGGGACATAGGAGAAAAAGAAAAGAAACGGCAGATCAACTGGCCTAAAAAGGGAGTCTATTTAAAGGCTAGAGTATACAAATGAGTTTTAAGGTGAGACTTAAATGCTTCTAATGAGGTGGCATCTCGAACTGTTACCGGGAGGGCATTCCAGAGTACTGGAGCCCGAAATGAAAAAGCTCTAATAATTTAATAATATAACTAACATTTGACAACCAAACAATTAAACAAGGCGACACGGTAAAGAATCTGGGTATTATCTTCGACCCAACTCTCTCCTTTGAGGCACACATTAAAAGCGTTACTAAAACGGCCTTCTTTCATCTCCGTAATATCGCTAAAATTCGCTCCATTCTGTCCACTAAAGACGCTGAGATCATTATCCATGCGTTTGTTACGTCTCGCCTCGACTACTGTAACGTATTATTTTCGGGTCTCCCCATGTCTAGCATTAAAAGATTACAGTTGGTAAAAAATGCGGCTGCTAGACTTTTGACAAGAACAAGAAAGTTTGATCACATTACGCCTGTACTGGCTCACCTGCACTGGCTTCCTGTGCACTTAAGATGTGACTTTAAGGTTTTACTACTTACGTATAAAATACTACACGGTCTAGCTCCAGCCTATCTTGCCGATTGTATTGTACCATATGTCCCGGCAAGAAATCTGCGTTCAAAGGACTCCGGCTTATTAGTGATTCCCAAAGCCCAAAAAAAGTCTGCGGGCTATAGAGCGTTTTCATTTAGGGCTCCAGTACTCTGGAATGCCCTCCCGGTAACAGTTCGAGATGCCACCTCAGTAGAAGCATTTAAGTCTCACCTTAAAACTCATTTGTATATAGCCTTTAAATAGACTCCCTTTTTACACCAGTTGATCTGCCGTTCCTTTTCTTTTTTTCCCCTATGTCCCACTCTCCCTTGTGGAGGGAGTCCGGTCCGATCCGGTGGCCATGTACTGCTCGCCTGTGTATCGGCTGGGGACATCTCTGCGCTGCTGATCCGCCTCCGCTTGGGATGGTTTCCTGCTGGCTCCGCTGTGAACGGGACTCTCGCTGCTGTGTCTGATCCGCTTTGGACTGGACTCTCGCGACTGTGTTGGATCCATTATGGATTGAACTTTCACAGTATCATGTTAGACCCGCTCGACATCCATTGCTTTCCTCCTCTCCAAGGTTCTCATAGTCATCATTGTCACCGACGTCCCACTGGGTGTAAGTTTTCCTTGCCCTTATGTGGGCCTGCCGAGGATGTCGTAGTGGTTTGTGCAGCCCTTTGAGACACTGGTGATTTAGGGCTATATAAGTAAACATTGATTGATATGTATTGCTGTTCAACCTCCATCACTCAGGCCTTTGGTTTTTTACAAGCTGCTTTTGATGTCATCCAGGCTCGCTTATTTGATCTTAAATTGGTTTTAAATACAGACAAAAGCAAGGTAATGGTTTTCTTTCATTCAAGGGTGCTACTGGAAAATATTCCAAATATTGTAACATCAAATGGAAACCCTATAGAGCAGGTCTTAAATTACAAGTACTTGGGTTTTACTCTTGATCAGGAGCTTTCATTTAAAGCCCATATTAACACCTCGGTCTCTAAGTTTAGGGTAAAGCTTGGTTTCCTTTTTAGAAATAAAAACTGCTTCTCTCTTAAAGTCAGAAAGAAATTGGTGACAGCGACTATTTTGCCTGTAATTGATTATGGAGACGTGCTTTATTTTAGTGCCTCATCTCAATCAATCAATCAATCAATGTTTATTTATATAGCCCCAAATCACAAATGTCTCAAAGGACTGCACAAATCATTACGACTACAACATCCTCGGAAGAACCCACAAAAGGGCAAGGAAAACTCACACCCAGTGGGCAGGGAGAATTCACATCCAGTGGGACGCCAGTGACAATGCTGACTATGAGAAACCTTGGAGAGGACCTCAGATGTGGGCAACCCCCCCCCCCTCTAGGGGACCGAAAGCAATGGATGTCGAGCGGGTCTAACATGATGCTGTGAAAGTTCAATCCATAGTGGCTCCAACACAGCCGCGAGAGTGCAGTTCAAGCGAATCCAAGACAGCAGCGAGAGTCCCGTCCACAGGAAACCATCTCAAGCGGATCAGCAGCGTAGAGATGTCCCCAACCGATACAGGTGAGCGGTGCATCCTGGGTCCCGACGAGCGGTCCATCCTGGGTCTCGACTCTGGACAGCCAGTACTTCATCCATGGTCATCGGACCGGACCCCCTCCCTTGTGGAGGGGGGACATAGGAGAAAGAAAAGAAGCGGCAGATCAACTGGTCTAAAAAGGAGGTCTATTTAAAGGTCTATCTAAATGCCTCCAGTCCTTGGACACTGTTTGTCACTCAGCACTATGAAGTCAGACTTATCTTCATTGAGTGCACATTGGTTGACCATCATTTATAAAGCTCTTTTAGGTTTAATACCTCAATACTTGTGTACTTTGTTACAAAGAAAAAAAACAGCTCTTATGCGTTACGTTCTAACAATTTGTATGTTTTAACTGTTCCCCATGTACGGACTGAATTTGGCAAAAGAGCTTTTGGCATCGCTGCCCCTATGGCACGGAATGCATTGCAGACGAAACTGAAACTCACTGAACTAATTCCATTTGGAGCCTTCCGTTCTGTCCTGAGGGACGGAGAGCAAGAGACTTTTGCTCAGTGCCTGTGTTTTTAAAAAGGTGTGAATCTTTATTGTTTTACAGTTCTCTTTTATGTATTTTAAAACGTATGCCTTAATGCAGGGGTCGGGAACCTTTTTGGCTGAGAGAGCCATGAAAGCCAAATATTTCAAAATGTATTTCCGTGAGAGCCGTATCATATTATTTAACACTGAATACAACTAAATGTGTGCATTTTTAAGTAAGACCAACATTTTTAGAGTATAATTAGTCTCTTATTCTTTTTAATAACATTGTTATTCTGAAGCTAACCAATAATAAATCAAATGTCATGTCTGATGATCATGTTCTTGTTTGGCCATGTGCTGTTTGTCCTTTGGACCTATTAAGTTCCTGTTTTTTCCACTCCCTTGTCTTGTTTCCTTGGTTACTCATTTTGTCCACCTGTCTCTGGTGGACAAAATGCCTGCTCACCTGCTTCCCGAGCACTAATCAGAGGCCGTATTTAAGCTCGTCTTTGCCAGTCAGTCGCCCAGGCGTCATGTGCTGACTCGTTTCATGCCTTGCCATAGTTTCAAGCTTCATGCCATGCCAAGTAAATTTTGTTTGATTTATGTTCATAGTCTGTTTAAGCGTTAGCTTTGTTCTTAGCCCAAGTTGTGCCTCCACTGTGAGCGATTTTTGTTTGTATCTTTTTTTAGTTTAAATTAAATCATGTTTTTACCTAAATGCCATGTCCCGAGTAGTCCGTTTCCCTTCCTGGGAGAACGACCCCCCCCCATTGTGACATACAATACTTCTTACCATTAATGCGACATCTTGAACAGGTGCGGTAGAAACGGATGGATGGATTTAAATGCATGAGAATGTTTAATATTTTGCACGTTATTTTTAGCACTGTGATTACCAGCGAAATTATTCATAATTATCGCGTTAAGCAATGTCAGCTAAGATTTATCGGAGAGCCAGATGCAGTCATCAAAAGAGCCACATCTGGCTCTAGAGCCATAGGTTCCCTAACCCTGCCTTAATGTATCACTTTTTTGAAACTGCTCTGTGACATGTGCTGTTGACCTCTTGGCCAGGTCACCCTTGTGAAAGAGATCTTGATCTCAATGGGTTTCCTATCTGGTTAGATAAAGGTTCTAAATAAAAGTCATGATATTACTCAACGCGAGCTGAAATTTCCCGGAAAAAAACTGAACCTTTGAGCAATATTATGATAAAAGTTGGAATTTTACAAGAAAAAGCTTAACATTTTGAAATTGTAATTTTACTCGAGAAAAGTCACAATTTTGTAAGAGAACTTCAAAACGTCGGCAGTATTGTAACAACAATCGCAATTTTACCTGGCAAGATAACGAGAAAAGTCACCATTTTACTCCAAAAAAATGTCACTGTTTTACAGGAACAACAAACAAATTGGCAATATTGTGATACAAGTCAGAATTTTATGTGACAAATGTCACCATTTTGCATTAAAAAGTAATAATTTTACATTAAAAAGTCAAATTTTTTTTTTGAAAATATTTCAATATTTCAGAAACAAAGAGAAAATGAGAAATTGTTCCCAATTTTATAAGAAAGAAGTCGACACAGTGTGACAAAAAAACTGACTTTAGAAAAAATATATACATATTTGTTTTTGTGATTGTTTTCTAATCTTTATTATTTACGTCAAGTTATTAAAGTTAGTCCCTCTCAAAAAAAAAAAAAAAAAAATATATATATATATATATATATGTATATACACACATATATATATTATTTTTGTAACTAGTTTTGGCCAAAGGGGTCGCATTTCAATTTCCTACACACACTTGTTATTACTTATCTTGGCCAGAGGGGGGCACGCTTCAATTCTTTACACTTATTTAATTTGTTGCGTAGAGGGGGCGTGCTTCAAATTCTTACACACACTTGTTATTTCCTATGGAGCACTTTTAAAACAGACACCCGGTCATTTTGAAAAATCCCTCCTCTTTGGGACCACCCAAATTTTGATAGATTTCACCACCAGGGATGCAAATGAGACATTCTCTCTTAGATGTAATGGTTTTCCGTATTGGGACCATGATTTATGTCCTAACTTGTTCACCGGTCCTCACAAGGAAGGTACTTTTTCCTGTTGATGTCTCAAAAAGGGTAGAAATACAAAAACACACACCCACAATTTCCTACACACACTTGTTATTTCATATGTTGACCAAAGGAGGCACATTTCAATTCCTTACACACACTTGTTAATACTTATCTTGGCCGGAGGGGGCACGCTTCAATTCTTACACACACTTGTTATTTCATATGGAGCACTTTTAAAACAGACACCCGGTCATTTTGAAAAATCCCTCCTCTTTGGGACCACCCAAATTTTGATAGATTTCACCACCAGGGATGCAAATGAGACATTCTCTATTAGATGTAACGGTTTTCCGTATTGGGACCATGATTTATGTCCTAACTTGTTCACCGGTCCTCACAAGGAAGGTACTTTTTCCTGTTGATGTCTCAAAAAGGGTAGAAATACAAAAACACACACCCACAATTTCCTACACACACTTGTTATTTCATATGTTGACCAAAGGAGGCACATTTCAATTCCTTACACACACTTGTTAATACTTATCTTGGCCGGAGGGGGCACGCTTCAATTCTTACACACACTTGTTATTTCATATGGAGCACTTTTAAAACAGACACCCGGTCATTTTGAAAAATCCCTCCTCTTTGGGACCACCCAAATTTTGATAGATTTCACCACCAGGGATGCAAATGAGACATTCTCTATTAGATGTAACGGTTTTCCGTATTGGGACCATGATTTATGTCCTAACTTGTTCACCGGTCCTCACAAAGAAGTTACTTTTTCCTGTTGATGTCTCAAAAAGGGTAAAAATACAAAAACACACACCCACAATTTCCTACACACACTTGTTATTTCATATGTTGACCAAAGGAGGCACATTTCAATTCCTTAAACACACTTGTTAATACTTATCTTGGCCGGAGGGGGCACGCTTCAATTCTTACACACACTTGTTATTTCATATGGAGCACTTTTAAAACAGACACCCGGTCATTTTGAAAAATCCCTCCTCTTTGGGACCACCCAAATGTTGATAGATTTCACCACCAGGGATGCAAATGAGACATTCTCTATTAGATGTAATGGTTTTCCGTATTGGGACCATGATTTATGTCCTAACTTGTTCACCGGTCCTCACAAGGAAGGTTCTTCTTCTTGTTGATGTCTCAAGAAGGGTAGAAATACAAAAACACAAACACACACTCACACACACACACACACACGCACACACATTATTGTATTTAATACCTTTTTGGGACCAAATATGCCTACCCCTTTAGGACCACCCTTTTCTAGATGTATAAAGATGTGTATTTAAAACATTAATAATATATACATACTATGCAAACATAAAAAAGATTGTGAAAAATTTTGGCATTATTATAAGTCATCGGTTTACTCAACGCAAGTCGAAGTTTTAGGCGAAAAACTGAACATTTGTGCAATATTAAGTCAAAAGTTGAAATTTTACTTAATAACAGTGGCAATTTGACAAAAAAAAGCTCAAAATGTTGGCAATTTTTTTAAAAGTCATAATTTTACTCGACAAAATTCACAATTTTACAAGAAAACTATAAAACGTTGGCAGTAATGTAATAAGCAAAATTTTATTTGGCAAAATTGTGACAATAGTCCTAATTTTACTAAAGAAATGTCACTATTTTACAAGAACAACAAACAAATTGACAATATTGTGATAAAAGTCAGAAATGTATATGACAATTGTCACCATTTTGCATTAAAAAGTAATAATTTCACATTAAAAAAGTAGTAATGAGAAAATATTGCATTACAGAAACAGAAAGAGTATGAGAAATTGTGCCAATTTTTTAAGAAAGAAGTCGACACATTGTGAGAAAAAGACTGCTTTTCGTAAAACATTTTTGTATTTTTGAACTTTTTGTTTATAATTGGTTTTAAATCTTCCTTACTACGTCGGTTTTTTTACAGTTAGTCTCTCTCTCTCTATATATATATTCATTTTATTTTTGTAATTAATTGAAATTTCCTACACACACTTCTGCCCGATTGTAGCTGAGATAGGCACTAGCGCCCCCCGCGACCCCAAAAGGGAATAAGCGGTAGAAAATGGATGGATGGACACTTGTTATTTCATATGTTGACCAAAAGAGGCGCATTTCAATTCCTTACACACACTTGTTATTACTTATCTTGGCCAGGGTGGAGCGCTTCAAATTCTTACACACACTTGTTATTTCATATGTTGCCCAAAGGGGGCTCACTTCAAATTCTTACACACACTTGTTATTTCATATGTTGCCCAAAGGGGGCTCACTTCAAATTCTTACACACACTTGTTATTTCATATGTTGCCCAGAGGAGGCTTGCTTCAAATTCTTACACACACTAGTTATTTCACATGTTAACCAGAGGGGGAGCACTTTTAAAACAGACACCCGGTCAATTTGAAAAATCCTTCCTTTTTGATGGATATCACCACCAGGGGTGCAAATGAGACATTCTCTATTAGATGCAATGTTTTTTCCGTATTGGAATCATGATTTCGGTCCTAACTTGTTCATATGGACGGTATTTTTTCCTTGTTGATGTCTCAAGAAGAGTAGAAATACATGAACACACACACACACACACACACACACACACACACACACACACACACACCAGGCTCGCTGCCATTTCCCCTCAGCCTCACAGCAGTGTGAAGGTGATTTGTCAGACTCTTTTTCCGAACCTGTCTAGACTTTTTTTTTTTTCCCTCTCCTATCCTTCCCCTGAGCAGCGTGGGTTCGCCGATACCGATGCAGGCGAGCCCTAATGAAGGAATGAAGCATGGCGGAGGCGTGACGGAACGCAGCCGGCGGCCGTTATTCCTCTGTCGCAGGTACCAAAAAAATGCATTAGAAGAGTAATGTAGGACACAAGGAGGAAAAGTGCAAAAAAGAAGACTGAGACGGTCAAAAAATTAAATGCAAAGAATATAACGCACTAAAACTCCATGGCCTTCAATGCAATAATCAATCGTGTCCGTCAGTCATTTCTGTAACAATGGTTGTCACACAAGTGTAAAAAGAAGTTAACCACTATCAGTATTATTGTTGGGCATCGATGAGAACCATATAAGTACAAACCCCGTTTCCATATGAGTTGGGAAATGGTGTTAGATGTAAATATAAACGGAATACAAAGATTTGCAAATCATGTTCAACCCATATTCAGTTGAATATGCTACAAAGACAACATATTTGATGTTCAAACTGACAAACATTTTTTTCTGGCAAATAATCAATAACTTTGGAATTTGATGCCAGCAACACGTGACAAAGAAGTCGGGAAAGGTGGCAATAAATACCAATAAATTTCAGGGTCCATCACTGTATTTTCATAAATGTGAAATTGCTTTTGCTTTGTTCGTGTCTCTCTCTCTCTGGCTCCCACTCCACCTCCAACCACGTGTCTCATACCGGCTGCTGCTAATAAAGGCGACAGGTGATTCGCTAACAAGGTCCACTTGGGCCATCTACTCACCTCTCGCGGTCTTCGAGGCCGGTCCTGACACACCCTGTTCCGCGACAGGCCCGCAGACCACACCCCCCGCCACTAAACATTTCCAACATTCAAACCATTTCGGCGTTCCTATCTAACATCAAAACAGTCCACACATCCTGGACATTCAAACTACCACTTTCCCAAGTTCCAAACCAAATTCCGGTTTTCCTGGAAATTTACACTCTTCAACATTCAAACATGTAGAGGTTGCCCTCTAGTGGTTTCCTCGGACCACAACAAAATGCTATAAAAGCCCGGATTTCAGGGTACAACACTGATTTAATTTCATAAATGTGGAATTGCTTTTGCTTTCCAGCAAAATGTATTTCTCTTTGTTTGTGTCTCTCTCTCTCTCTCTCTTTAGTTCCCACTCCATCTCCAACCAAGTGTCTCAAACCGGCTGCTGCTAATAAAGGCGACGGGTGATTAAATAACAAGGCCCACCTGGGCCGTTTACTCACTTGTCGCCGTCTCTGAAGCCGGTCCTGGCACACACCGTTCCGCGGCAGGCCCGCAGGCCACGCCCCCCTCCACAAAACCTTTCCAGCGTTTAAACCAATCAAACATTTAAACCGTTTCTACATTCATCCAACGTTCCCTTAGCATTTGAATTCAGCGTCAAACCATTCCAACATCAACACATTCCACGCATCCTGGACATTCAAACTAACACTTTCCCAAGTTCCAAACCAAATTCCGGTTTTCCTGGAAATTTACACTCTTCAACATTCAAACATGTAGAGGTTGCCCTCTAGTGGTTTCCTCGGACCACAACAAAATGCTATAAAAGCCCGGATTTCAGGGTACAACACTGATTTAATTTCATAAATGTGGAATTGCTTTTGCTTTCCAGCAAAATGTATTTCTCTTTGTTCGTGTCTCTCTCTCTCTCTCTTTAGTTCCCACTCCACCTCCAACCAAGTGTCTCAACCCGGCTGCTGCTAATAAAGGCGACGAGTGATTAAATAACAAGGCCCACCTGGGCCGTCTACTCACTTGTCGCCGTCTTTGAAGCCGGTCCTGGCACACCCCGTTCCGCGGCAGGCCCGCAGGCCACGCCCCCCTCCACAAGACAATTCCAGCGTTTAAACCAATCAAACATTTAAACCGTTTCTACATTCATCCAACGTTCCCTTAGCATTTGAATTCAGCGTCAAACCATTCCAACATCAACACATTCCACACATCCTGGACATTCAAACTAACACTTTCCCAAGTTCCAAACCAAATTCCGGTTTTCCTGGAAATTTACACTCTTCAACATTCAAACCTGCAGAGGTTGCCCTCTAGTGGTTTCCTCGGACCACAACACAATGCTATTTCAGGTTACAACACTGTTTTATTTTAATAAATGTGGAATTGCTTTTGCTTTCCATTAAAATGTATTTCTCTTTGTTCGTGTCTCTTTCTGGCTCCCACTTTACCTCCACCCACGTGTCTCATTCCGGCTGCTGCTAATAAAGGCAACAGGTGATTAGATAACACTTTCCCAAGTTCCAAACCAAATTCCGGTTTTCCTGGAAATTCAAACCCTTCCAGCATTCAAAGTATTCTTACATTCAGTCAGAATTTCACTTCAACTTCAGCATTGTGATTCGAGTATTTTGTTTATTTTTTTATGAAAAATAATCAACACGAGCCCGCATACTTTGACTTATCAGTATGGAAAAGGTTTGGACACCCGTGAACTAACGTATCAAAAGTATTGACATTTTGACTGGAGGATGGATACTAGAGCATAAACGGTATCAATGTCGATATTTCACAAGTCGTTTCACGCCACGTCTGTCAGGACTCGGCCGATATCTTCAAACTCCCCCGTGACAAAAGCGTCCATGCGGGCGGTAACAGAACAAACAAAATGTTCAACAGCTTTTTCTACATTCCGGGCCGGCGGTCACCTTTAGCCTCTGCGTGGCACAAAAGTGCCAGGCGCCATCATCGTCTCAGGTGAAGCCGAGCAGAAAACATGGCCGCCTGTACCGCCCCCTCGCCCCCTAGCCCGAGTACTCACACAAACAAGCCCTACCCCGCTTCGCTACCTCGGCCGGTCAAGCCGCGGGGGACTCCGCTAAGTCCCTCCCCGTCCGCCGGGGGCCGGGCGGGATGACGCCCGGCCGAGTCGGCGCCACGGAGACTGGTACTTGTCACTTTTGCTATCGTTACTGTTTCATCACGGCTAAAAATCGAGCGTTTGTGCCGTGAGATCCATCAGGAACCGCGCCCCCTCCTCCTCCCCACCGCTAATTGGGATTTGTTTATGACTTGTGTGATCACCCCCCCCCCCTCCTCCTCCTCCTCCGGTCTAATGTCCTTTCAGCCAGTCCTTCACTTCTTGTCAAAAAAAGCATTTATTGTTTTATTAGTCGTCATCTCTGGTGTCTCACATCAGCGGCTCCGATTACGCTCGCTCACAGGGGTGCGTTTTAAAGCCCCCATAGATCAATGCTTTTAATGGATCGACTTACTAAAAGGTCGCTCTGGGCGGCCGACCTAAAGGGATTTGCACTCTCGCCTCCCCCGACACGCGTAAAACTATCGACAACCTGACAGAAAATGCCTTTAATTTCTTCGGGGCCGATTCTGTCGTCACTCGCCGCTTAAGTTAGCATGTGAGTTTGCGTTGGGCGTCACTCGGTGCGGATTGTAACATCGGGGTTTAGTTTGGTCATCACTGGCCGCTAATGTTGGCATGTGAGTTTATGTTTGTCATCCCTAGCTGCTAAAGTTAGCATGTGAGTTTATGTTTGTCATCCCTAGCTGCTAAAGTTAGCATGTGAGTTTATGTTTGTCATCCCTAGCTGCTAAAGTTAGCATGTGAGTTTATGTTTGTCATCCCTAGCCGCTAAAGTTAGCATGTGAGTTTATGTTTGTCATCCCTAGCTGCTAAAGTTAGCATGTGAGTTTATGTTTGTCATCCCTAGCTGCTAAAGTTAGCATGTGAGTTTATGTTTGTCATCCCTAGCTGCTAAAGTTAGCATGTGAGTTTATGTTTGTCATCCCTAGCTGTTAAAGTTAGCATGTGAGTTTATGTTTGTCAACCCTAGCTGCTAAAGTTAGCATGTGAGTTTATGTTTGTCAACCCTAGCCGCTAAAGTTAGCATGTGAGTTTATGTTTGTCATCCCTAGCTGCTAAAGTTAGCATGTGAGTTTATGTTTGTCATCCCTAGCTGCTAAAGTTAGCATGTGAGTTTATGTTTGTCATCCCTAGCTGTTAAAGTTAGCATGTGAGTTTATGTTTGTCAACCCTAGCTGCTAAAGTTAGCATGTGAGTTTATGTTTGTCAACCCTAGCCGCTAAAGTTAGCATGTGAGTTTATGTTTGTCATCCCTAGCTGCTAAAGTTAGCATGTGAGTTTATGTCTGTCATCCCTAGCCAGCTAAAGTTAGCATGTGAGTTTATGTTTGTCATCCCTAGCTGCTAAAGTTAGCATGTGAGTTTATGTCTGTCATCCCTAGCTGCTAAAGTTAGCATGTGAGTTTGTTTGTCATCCCTAGCTGCTAAAGTTAGCATGTGAGTTTATGTTTGTCATCCCTAGCTGTTAAAGTTAGCATGTGAGTTTATGTTTGTCAACCCTAGCTGCTAAAGTTAGCATGTGAGTTTATGTTTGTCAACCCTAGCCGCTAAAGTTAGCATGTGAGTTTATGTTTGTCATCCCTAGCTGCTAAAGTTAGCATGTGAGTTTGCGTTGGGCGTCACTCGGTGCGGATTGTAACATCGGGGTTTAGTTTGGTCATCACTGGCCGCTAATGTTGGCATGTGAGTTTATGTTTGTCATCCCTAGCTGCTAAAGTTAGCATGTGAGTTTATGTTTGTCATCCCTAGCTGTTAAAGTTGGCATGTGAGTTTATGTTTGTCAACCCTAGCTGCTAAAGTTAGCATGTGAGTTTATGTTTGTCAACCCTAGCCGCTAAAGTTAGCATGTGAGTTTATGTTTGTCATCCCTAGCTGCTAAAGTTAGCATGTGAGTTTATGTCTGTCATCCCTAGCCAGCTAAAGTTAGCATGTGAGTTTATGTTTGTCATCCCTAGCTGCTAACGTTAGCATGTGAGTTTATGTCTGTCATCCCTAGCTGCTAAAGTTAGCATGTGAGTTTGTTTGTCATCCCTAGCTGCTAAAGTTAGCATGTGAGTTTATGTTTGTCATCCCTAGCTGTTAAAGTTAGCATGTGAGTTTATGTTTGTCAACCCTAGCTGCTAAAGTTAGCATGTGAGTTTATGTTTGTCAACCCTAGCCGCTAGAGTTAGCATGTGAGTTTATGTTTGTCATCCCTAGCTGCTAAAGTAAGCATGTGAGTTTATGTTTGTCATCCCTAGCTGCTAAAGTTAGCATGTGAGTTTATGTTTGTCATCCCTAGCTGTTAAAGTTAGCATGTGAGTTTATGTTTGTCAACCCTAGCTGCTAAAGTTAGCATGTGAGTTTATGTTTGTCAACCCTAGCCGCTAAAGTTAGCATGTGAGTTTATGTTTGTCATCCCTAGCTGCTAAAGTTAGCATGTGAGTTTATGTCTGTCATCCCTAGCCAGCTAAAGTTAGCATGTGAGTTTATGTTTGTCATCCCTAGCTGCTAAAGTTAGCATGTGAGTTTAAGTCTGTCATCCCTAGCTGCTAAAGTTAGCATGTGAGTTTGTTTGTCATCCCTAGCTGCTAAAGTTAGCATGTGAGTTTATGTTTGTCATCCCTAGCTGTTAAAGTTAGCATGTGAGTTTATGTTTGTCAACCCTAGCTGCTAAAGTTAGCATGTGAGTTTATGTTTGTCAACCCTAGCCGCTAAAGTTAGCATGTGAGTTTATGTTTGTCATCCCTAGCTGCTAAAGTTAGCATGTGAGTTTATGTCTGTCATCCCTAGCCAGCTAAAGTTAGCATGTGAGTTTATGTTTGTCATCCCTAGCTGCTAAAGTTAGCATGTGAGTTTATGTCTGTCATCCCTAGCTGCTAAAGTTAGCATGTGAGTTTGTTTGTCATCCCTAGCTGCTAAAGTTAGCATGTGAGTTTATGTTTGTCAACCCTAGCTGCTAAAGTTAGCATGTGAGTTTATGTTTGTCAACCCTAGCTGCTAAAGTTAGCATGTGAGTTTATGTTTGTCAACCCTAGCTGCTAAAGTTAGCATGTGAGTTTATGTTTGTCAACCCTAGCCGCTTAAGTTAGCATGTGAGTTTATGTTTGTCAACCCTAGCTGCTAAAGTTAGCATGTGAGTTTATGTTTGTCAACCCTAGCCGCTTAAGTTAGCATGTGAGTTTGCGTTGGGCGTCACTCGGTGCGGATTGTAACATCGGGGTTTAGTTTGGTCATCACTGGCCGCTAATGTTGGCATGTGAGTTTATGTTTGTCATCCCTAGCTGCTAAAGTTAGCATGTGAGTTTATGTTTGTCATCCCTAGCTGCTAAAGTTAGCATGTGAGTTTATGTTTGTCATCCCTAGCTGCTAAAGTTAGCATGTGAGTTTATGTCTGTCATCCCTAGCCAGCTAAAGTTAGCATGTGAGTTTATGTTTGTCATCCCTAGCTGCTAAAGTTAGCATGTGAGTTTATGTTTGTCATCCCTAGCCGCTAAAGTTAGCATGTGAGTTTATTTTTATCAATCCTAGCCAGCTAAAGTTAGCATGTGAGTTTATGTTTGTCATCCCTAGCTGCTAAAGTTAGCATGTGAGTTTATGTTTGTCAACCCTAGCTGCTAAAGTTAGCATGTGAGTTTATGTTTGTCAACCCTAGCCGCTAAAGTTAGCCTGTGAGTTTATTTTTATCAATCCTAGCCAGCTAAAGTTAGCATGTGAGTTTATGTTTATCAATCTAGCCACTAAAGTTAGCATGCAAGTTTATTTTTGTCAACCCTAGCCTCTAAAGTTTGCATGTGAGTTTATATTTGTCAATCCTAGCCAGCTAAAGTTAGCATGCAAGTTTATTTTTGTCAACCCTAACCTCTAAAGTTAGCATGCAAGTTTATTTTTGTCAACCCTAGCCTGTAAAGTTCGCATGTGAGTTTATGTTTGTCATCCCTAGCTGCTAAAGTTAGCATGTGAGTTTATGTTTGTCATCCCTAGCTGCTAAAGTTAGCATGTGAGTTTATGTTTGTCATCCCTAGCTGCTAAAGTTAGCATGTGAGTTTATGTCTGTCATCCCTAGCCAGCTAAAGTTAGCATGTGAGTTTATGTTTGTCATCCCTAGCTGCTAAAGTTAGCATGTGAGTTTATGTTTGTCATCCCTAGCCGCTAAAGTTAGCATGTGAGTTTATTTTTATCAATCCTAGCCAGCTAAAGTTAGCATGTGAGTTTATGTTTATCAATCTAGCCACTAAAGTTAGCATGCAAGTTTATTTTTGTCAACCCTAGCCTCTAAAGTTTGCATGTGAGTTTATCTTTGTCAATCCTAGCCAGCTAAAGTTAGCATGCAAGTTTATTTTTGTCAACCCTAACCTCTAAAGTTAGCATGCAAGTTTATTTTTGTCAACCCTAGCCTGTAAAGTTCGCATGTGAGTTTATGTTTGTCATCCCTAGCTGCTAAAGTTAGCATGTGAGTTTATGTATGTCATCCCTAGCTGCTAAAGTTAGCATGTGAGTTTGCGTTGGGCGTCACTCGGTGCGGATTGTAACATTGGGGTTTAGTTTGGTCATCACTGGCCGCTAATGTTGGCATGTGAGTTTATGTTTGTCATCCCTAGCTGCTAAAGTTAGCATGTAAGTTTATGTTTGTCAACCCTAGCTGCTAAAGTTAGCATGTGAGTTTATGTTTGTCATCCCTAGCTGCTAAAGTTAGCATGTGAGTTTATGTTTGTCATCCCTAGCCGCTAAAGTTAGCATGTGAGTTTATTTTTATCAATCCTAGCCAGCTAAAGTTAGCATGTGAGTTTATGTTTGTCATCCCTAGCTGCTAAAGTTAGCATGTGAGTTTATGTTTGTCAACCCTAGCTGCTAAAGTTAGCATGTGAGTTTATGTTTGTCAACCCTAGCCGCTAAAGTTAGCATGTGAGTTTATTTTTATCAATCCTAGCCAGCTAAAGTTAGCATGTGAGTTTATGTTTATCAATCTAGCCACTAAAGTTAGCATGCAAGTTTATTTTTGTCAACCCTAGCCTCTAAAGTTTGCATGTGAGTTTATTTTTGTCAATCCTAGCCAGCTAAAGTTAGCATGCAAGTTTATTTTTGTCAACCCTAACCTCTAAAGTTAGCATGCAAGTTTATTTTTGTCAACCCTAGCCTGTAAAGTTCGCATGTGAGTTTATGTTTGTCATCCCTAGCTGCTAAAGTTAGCATGTGAGTTTATGTATGTCATCCGTAGCTGCTAAAGTTAGCATGTGAGTTTATGTTTGTCATCCCTAGCTGCTAAAGTTAGCATGTGAGTTTATGTTTGTCATCCCTAGCTGCTAAAGTTAGCATGTGAGTTTATGTTTGTCATCCCTAGCTGCTAAAGTTAGCATGTGAGTTTATGTTTGTCAACCCTAGCTGCTAAAGTTAGCATGTGAGTTTATGTTTGTCAACCCTAGCTGCTAAAGTTAGCATGTGAGTTTATGTTTGTCAACCCTAGCTGCTAAAGTTAGCATGTGAGTTTATGTTTGTCAACCCTAGCCGCTAAAGTTAGCATGTGAGTTTATTTTTATCAATCCTAGCCGCTAAAGTTAGCATGTGAGTTTATTTTTATCAATCCTATCCAGCTAAAGTTAGCATGTGAGTTTATGTTTATCAATCTAGCCACTAAAGTTAGCATGCAAGTTTATTTTTGTCAACCCTAGCCTCTAAAGTTTGCATGTGAGTTTATTTTTGTCAATCCTAGCCAGCTAAAGTTAGCATGCAAGTTTATTTTTGTCAACCCTAACCTCTAAAGTTAGCATGCAAGTTTATTTTTGTCAACCCTAGCCTGTAAAGTTAGCATGTGAGTTTATGTTTGTCATCCCTAGCTGCTAAAGTTAGCATGTGAGTTTATGTTTGTCATCCCTAGCTGCTAAAGTTAGCATGTGAGTTTATGTTTGTCATCCCTAGCTGCTAAAGTTAGCATGTGAGTTTATGTTTGTCATCCCTAGCTGCTAAAGTTAGCATGTGAGTTTGTTTGTCATCCCTAGCTGCTAAAGTTAGCATGTGAGTTTATGTTAGTCATCCCTAGCTGCTAAAGTTAGCATGTGAGTTTATGTTTGTCATCCCTAGCTGCTAAAGTTAGCATGTGAGTTTATGTTTGTCATCCCTAGCTGCTAAAGTTAGCATGTGAGTTTATGTTTGTCATCCCTAGCTGCTAAAGTTAGCATGTGAGTTTATGTTTGTCATCCCTAGCTGCTAAAGTTAGCATGTGAGTTTGTTTGTCATCCCTAGCTGCTAAAGTTAGCATGTGAGTTTATGTTAGTCATCCCTAGCTGCTAAAGTTAGCATGTGAGTTTATGTTTGTCATCCCTAGCTGCTAAAGTTAGCATGTGAGTTTATGTTTGTCATCCCTAGCCGCTAAAGTTAGCATGTGAGTTTATTTTTATCAATCCTAGCCGCTAAAGTTAGCATGTGAGTTTATTTTTATCAATCCTAGCCAGCTAAAGTTAGCATGTGAGTTTATGTTTGTCATCCCTAGCTGCTAAAGTTAGCATGTGAGTTTATGTTTGTCAACCCTAGCTGCTAAAGTTAGCATGTGAGTTTATGTTTGTCAACCCTAGCCGCTAAAGTTAGCATGTGAGTTTATTTTTATCAATCCTATCCAGCTAAAGTTAGCATGTGAGTTTATGTTTATCAATCTAGCCACTAAAGTTAGCATGCAAGTTTATTTTTGTCAACCCTAGCCTCTAAAGTTTGCATGTGAGTTTATTTTTGTCAATCCTAGCCAGCTAAAGTTAGCATGCAAGTTTATTTTTATCAACCCTAACCTCTAAAGTTAGCATGCAAGTTTATTTTTGTCAACCCTAGCCTGTAAAGTTCGCATGTGAGTTTATGTTTGTCATCCCTAGCTGCTAAAGTTAGCATGTGAGTTTATGTTTGTCATCCCTAGCTGCTAAAGTTAGCATGTGAGTTTATGTTTGTCATCCCTAGCTGCTAAAGTTAGCATGTGAGTTTATGTTTGTCATCCCTAGCTGCTAAAGTTAGCATGTGAGTTTATGTTTGTCATCCCTAGCTGCTAAAGTTAGCATGTGAGTTTATGTTTGTCATCCCTAGCTGCTAAAGTTAGCATGTGAGTTTATGTTTGTCATCCCTAGCCGCTAAAGTTAGCATGTGAGTTTATGTTTGTCATCCCTAGCCGCTAAAGTTAGCATGTGAGTTTATGTTTGTCATCCCTAGCCGCTAAAGTTAGCATGTGAGTTTATGTTTGTCATCCCTAGCTGCTAAAGTTAGCATGTGAGTTTATGTTTGTCATCTCTAGCTGCTAAAGTTAGCATGTGAGTTTATGTTTGTCAACCCTAGCTGCTAAAGTTAGCATGTGAGTTTATGTTTGTCAACCCTAGCTGCTAAAGTTAGCATGTGAGTTTATGTTTGTCAACCCTAGCCGCTAAAGTTAGCATGTGAGTTTATTTTTATCAATCCTAGCCGCTAAAGTTAGCATGTGAGTTTATTTTTATCAATCCTAGCCAGCTAAAGTTAGCATGTGAGTTTATGTTTGTCATCCCTAGCTGCTAAAGTTAGCATGTGAGTTTATGTTTGTCAACCCTAGCTGCTAAAGTTAGCATGTGAGTTTATGTTTGTCAACCCGAGCCGCTAAAGTTAGCATGTGAGTTTATTTTTATCAATCCTATCCAGCTAAAGTTAGCATGTGAGTTTATGTTTATCAATCTAGCCACTAAAGTTAGCATGCAAGTTTATTTTTGTCAACCCTAGCCTCTAAAGTTTGCATGTGAGTTTATTTTTGTCAATCCTAGCCAGCTAAAGTTAGCATGCAAGTTTATTTTTGTCAACCCTAACCTCTAAAGTTAGCATGCAAGTTTAATTTTGTCAACCCTAGCCTGTAAAGTTCGCATGTGAGTTTATGTTTGTCATCCCTAGCTGGTAAAGTTAGCATGTGAGTTTATGTTTGTCATCCCTAGCTGCTAAAGTTAGCATGTGAGTTTATGTTTGTCATCCCTAGCTGCTAAAGTTAGCATGTGAGTTTATGTTTGTCATCCCTAGCTGCTAAAGTTAGCATGTGAGTTTATGTTTGTCATCCCTAGCTGCTAAAGTTAGCATGTGAGTTTATGTTTGTCATCCCTAGCTGCTAAAGTTAGCATGTGAGTTTGTTTGTCATCCCTAGCCAGCTAAAGTTAGCATTTGAGTTTATGTTAGTCATCCCTAGCTGCTAAAGTTAGCATGTGAGTTTATGTTTGTCATCCCTAGCTGCTAAAGTTAGCATGTGAGTTTATGTTTGTCATCCCTAGCCGCTAAAGTTAGCATGTGAGTTTATTTTTATCAATCCTAGCCGCTAAAGTTAGCATGTGAGTTTATTTTTATCAATCCTAGCCAGCTAAAGTTAGCATGTGAGTTTGTTTGTCATCCCTAGCTGCTAAAGTTAGCATGTGAGTTTATGTTTGTCATCCCTAGCTGCTAAAGTTAGCATGTGAGTTTATGTTTGTCATCCCTAGCTGCTAAAGTTAGCATGTGAGTTTGTTTGTCATCCCTAGCTGCTAAAGTTAGCATGTGAGTTTATGTTTGTCAACCCTAGCTGCTAAAGTTAGCATGTGAGTTTATGTTTGTCAACCCTAGCTGCTAAAGTTAGCATGTGAGTTTATGTTTGTCAACCCTAGCCGCTAAAGTTAGCATGTGAGTTTATTTTTATCAATCCTAGCCGCTAAAGTTAGCATGTAAGTTTATTTTTATCAATCCTAGCCAGCTAAAGTTAGCATGTGAGTTTATGTTTGTCATCCCTAGCTGCTAAAGTTAGCATGTGAGTTTATGTTTGTCAACCCTAGCTGCTAAAGTTAGCATGTGAGTTTATGTTTGTCAACCCTAGCCGCTAAAGTTAGCATGTGAGTTTATTTTTATCAATCCTAGCCAGCTAAAGTTAGCATGTGAGTTTATGTTTATCAATCTAGCCACTAAAGTTAGCATGCAAGTTTATTTTTGTCAACCCTAGCCTCTAAAGTTTGCATGTGAGTTTATTTTTGTCAATCCTAGCCAGCTAAAGTTAGCATGCAAGTTTATTTTTGTCAACCCTAACCTCTAAAGTTAGCATGCAAGTTTATTTTTGTCAACCCTAGCCTGTAAAGTTCGCATGTGAGTTTATGTTTGTCATCCCTAGCTGCTAAAGTTAGCATGTGAGTTTATGTTTGTCATCCCTAGCTGCTAAAGTTAGCATGTGAGTTTATGTTTTTCATCCCTAGCTGCTAAAGTTAGCATGTGAGTTTATGTTTGTCATCCCTAGCTGCTAAAGTTAGCATGTGAGTTTGTTTGTCATCCCTAGCTGCTAAAGTTAGCATGTGAGTTTACGTTAGTCATCCCTAGCTGCTAAAGTTAGCATGTGAGTTTATGTTTGTCATCCCTAGCTGCTAAAGTTAGCATGTGAGTTTATGTCTGTCATCCCTAGCCAGCTAAAGTTAGCATGTGAGTTTATGTTTGTCATCCCTAGCTGCTAAAGTTAGCATGTGAGTTTATGTTTGTCATCCCTAGCTGCTAAAGTTAGCATGTGAGTTTATTTTTATCAATCTTAGCCAGCTAAAGTTAGCATGTGAGTTTATGTTTGTCAACCCTAGCTGCTAAAGTTAGCATGTGAGTTTATGTTTGTCAACCCTAGCCGCTAAAGTTAGCATGTGAGTTTAATTTTGATCAATCCTAGCCGCTAAAGTTAGCATGTGAGTTTATTTTTATCAATCCTAGCCAGCTAAAGTTAGCATGTGAGTTTATGTTTGTCATCCCTAGCTGCTAAAGTTAGCATGTGAGTTTATGTTTGTCAACCCTAGCTGCTAAAGTTAGCATGTGAGTTTATGTTTGTCAACCCTAGCCGCTAAAGTTAGCATGTGAGTTTATTTTTATCAATCCTAGCCAGCTAAAGTTAGCATGTGAGTTTATGTTTATCAATCTAGCCACTAAAGTTAGCATGCAAGTTTATTTTTGTCAACCCTAGCCTCTAAAGTTTGTATGTGAGTTTATTTTTGTCAAGCCTAGCCAGCTAAAGTTAGCATGCAAGTTTATTTTTGTCAACCCTAACCTCTAAAGTTAGCATGCAAGTTTATTTTTGTCAACCCTAGCCTGTAAAGTTCGCATGTGAGTTTATTTTTGTCAATCTTAGCCCACTAAAATTAGCATTTGAGTTTATGTTTATCATTCCTAGCCACTAAAGTTAGCATGCAAGTTTATTTTTGTCAACCCTAGCCTCTAAAGTTCGCATGTGAGTTTATTTTTGTCAATCCTAGCCAGCTAAAAAAGTTAGCATGTGAGTTTGTTTGTCAACCCTAGCCGCTAAAGTTAGCATGTGAGTTTAAGGTTTTTTTCACTAGCCACTAAAGTTAGCATCCGAGTTTATGGTTGTCAACCCCAGCCGCTAAAGTTAGCATGTGAGTTTATTTTTGTCAATCCTAGCCAGCTAAAAAAGTTAGCATGTGAGTTTGTTTGTCAACCCTAGCCGCTAAAGTTAGCATGTGAGTTTAAGGTTTTTATCACTAGCCACTAAAGTTAGCATCCGAGTTTATAGTTGTCAACCCCAGCCGTTAAAGTTAGCATGTGAGTTTATGTTTGTCATCCTTAGTTGGTAAAGTTAGCATGTGAGTTTTTGGTTGTCAACCCAAGCCACTAAAGTTAGCATGCAAGTTTGTTTGTCATCCCTCGCCGCTAAAGTTAGCATGCAAGTTTGTTTGTCATCCCTCGCTGCTAAAGTTAGCATTGTCAACCTGAGCTGAGTGTATGTTTGTCATCCCTAGTCGCCAAAGTTAGCATGTAAGTTTATGTTTGTTAACCTTAGCCTCTAAAGTTAGCATGCAAGTTTATTTTTTCAACCCTAGCTGCTAAAGTTAGCATACAAGGTTATGTTTGTCAACCGTAGCCGCTAAATTTAGCATGTGAATTTGTTGTCAATCCTAGCCACTAAAGTTAGCATGCAAGTTTATTTTTGTCAACCCTAGCCTCTAAAGTTAGCATGTGAGTTTATTTTTGTCAATCCTAGCCAGCTAAAGTTAGCATGTTATTTTATGTTTGTCAATCCTTGCCAGCCAAAGTTAGCATGTGAGTTTATGTTTGTCAACCCTAGCCGCTAAAGTTATCATGTGTTTATTTTTGTCAACCCTAGCCAGCTAAAGTTAGCATGCAAGTTTATTTTTGTCAACCCTAGCCTGTAAAGTTCGCATGTGAGTTTATTTTTGTCAATCCTAGCCCGCTAAAATTAGCATGTGAGTTTATGTTTATCATTCCTAGCCACTAAAGTTAGCATGCAAGTTTATTTTTGTCAACCCTAGCCTCTAAATTTTGCATGTGAGTTTTTGGTTGTCAACCCAAGCCACTAAAGTTAGCATGTGAGTTTAAGTTTCTCATCACTAGCCGCTAAAGTTAGCATGTGAGTTTGTTTGTCGTCCCTCACTGCTAAAGTTAGCATGTGAGTTTATGTTTGTCAACCTGAGCTAAGTGTATGATTGTCATCCCTAGTTGCTAAAGTTAGCATGCAAGTTTATTTTTTCAACTCTAGCTGCTGAAGTTAGCATACAAAGTTATGTTTGTCAACCCTAACTGCTAAAGTTAGCATGTGAGTTTATGTTTGTCAATCCTAGCCAGTTAAAGTTAGCATGTGAGTTTATTTTTGTCATCCCTATCCACTAAAGTTAGCATGCAAGGTTAGGTTTGTCAACCCTCGGCGCTAAAGTTAGCATGTGAGTTTATGGTTGTCAACCCTAGCTATTCAAACTTAGCATGTAAGGTTAAGTTTGTCAACCCTAACCTCCAAAGTTAGCATGTGTTTTTATGGTTGCCAAACCAAGCCACTAAGTTTAGCATGTCAGTTTAAGTTTTTCATCACCAGCCCCTAAAGTTAGCATGCAAGTTTATGTTTGTCAACCTGAGCTGAGTGTATGTCTGTCATCCCTAGTCGCTAAAGTTGGCATCTGAGTTCATGTTTTTCAACACGAGCTGAGTTTGTTTGTCACCCCTAGTCACTAAAGTTAGCATGTGAGTTTATGGTTGTCAACCCTAGCTATTAAACTTAGCATTTAAGGTTAGGTTTGACAACCCTAACCTCTAAAGTTAGCATGTGAGTTTATGGTTGTCAACCCAAGCCACTAAGGTTAGCATGTGAGTTTAAGATTTTCATCACTAGCCTCTAAAGTTAGCATGCAAGTTTATGTTTGTCAACCTGAGCTGAGTGTATGTTTGTCATCCGTAGTCGCTAAAGTTGGTGTGTGAGTTTATGTTTGTCAACTCGAGCTGAGTTTGTTTGTCTCCCCTAGTCGCTAAAGTTAGCATGCGAGTTTATGTTTTTCAACCCGAGCTGAGTTTGTTTGTCACCCCTAGTTGCTCAAGTTAGCAATTGAGTTTATGTTTTTCTACCTCTGCTGTTCAAGTTAGCATGCAAGTTATTGTTGATCATCCCGAGCCGCTAAAGTTAGCATGTGAGTTTATGTTTGTCAACCTGAGCTGAGTGTGTTTGTCATCCATAGTCGCTAACGTTAACATTTGAGTTTATGTTTGTCTACCTCTGCTGCTCAAGTTAGCATGCAAGTTAATGTTGATCATCCCGAGCCGCTAAAGTTATCTTGTGAGTTTATGTTTGTCAACCCGAGCTGAGTTTGTTTGTCATCCCTAGTTGCTAAAGTTGGCATGTCAATTTATTTTTGTCATCACTAGCTGTGAAGGTTAACAAGTGAGTTCATGTGTGCCATAACTTGCCACTAAAACGAGCATATAAATGTATTTTTGCCATCACTATAAGCTAAAGTTAGCATGCATGTTTGTTGTTGTCATCATTATCCTCTACAAATAGCATGAGAGTTGGTTGTGGTCATCACTTGCCGCTGAAGTTAGCGTTTGAAGTCCTTTTGATCCCCCTTTTGGCAAGAGTACCGGGTAGTATCTGCTTTTGCCAATGGAAAACAGGTTAGTTTGCCATTCTATTCTTACCAGGGCCAGAGCAGGAAGGGGCTAGGAATATGTTTGAGGTAAAATGTCACATGAAAGGCCTACTGAAACCCACTACTACCCACCACGCAGTGTGATAGTTTATATATCAATGATGAAATATCAACATTGCAACACATGCCAATACGGCCTTTTTAGTTTACTTAATTACAATTTTAAATTTCCCGGGAGTTTCGTCTTGAAAACGTCGTGTAATGATGACGTGTACGCGTGACGTCACGGGTTTTAAAGAAATATGAGCGATGCGCACACACACAGCTAAAAGTTGTCTTCTTTAACGGCATAATTACACAGTATTTTGGACATCTGTGTTGCTGAATATTTTGCAATTTGTTCAATTAATATTGGAAAAGTCAAGAGTAGAAAGATGGAGTTGGGAAGCTTTAGTCTTTAGCCACACAAACACACGGTGATTCCTTGTTTAAAATTCCTGGAGGTGAAACTTTACAATGTATCAGAGCGCGGTCAAGCAAACATGAATCACGACGGAATGTCAACCAGCAGGTTTCGGTGAGAAAATTGTGGTTAAAAAGTCGCTTCTTACCGGAGAAAAGCTGAGCTTGTGCTTTCCATTAAGCTGCCGTCGACTCCCCTGAGACACTGCCGTCAAGACACCTGTGGACACCACCCTTCCGACTATCAGGTACTATTAAACTCACTAAAACACTAGCAACAAAATAGAAAGATAAGGGATTTCCCAGAATTATCCAAGGTAATCTGTTTAAAAACATCGGAATCCGTCCCAATGCAATTGCGTATTTTTTTTTTTACTTGTTTTTTTTTTATTTATTTATTTATTTTTTCCTAGTCCATCGCTATCAATATCCTCAAGCACCAATCTTTCATCCTCGCTCAAATTAATGGGGAAATTGTCGTTTTCTCAAAAGAAGAATGACAAACACATTTCGGGAGATTTTCCTCACAGTAACACAACATAAACGCAACACAACAAATACCCAGAATCCTTTGCCTCCATGACAACTCCTGACTATGTTATACACCCTGCGAGCACCAAACCCCGCCCACCTCAACCACGCAGGGGGGGGGTTTGGTGCTCGAGGGGTGTATAACATAGTCAGGAAGTGTCATGGATGCAAAGGATTCTGGGTATTTGCTGTGTTGCATTTATGTTGTGTTACTGGGAGGATTTTCTCCCGAAATGTGTTTGTCATTCTTCTTTTGTGTGGGTTCACAATGTGGCGCATATTAGTAGGAGTGTTAAAGTTGTTTATATCACAACCGTCAGTGTACTTTGTGTCACCCAGTATGCCCTGCAATCTCATACATGTGCCGATAGAAGCAGCGGAATGCATGTGTCCGGTCGGCACGCAAATAGCATCCCGTGAAGAGGACGTTAGGAGTAATATCATCACGGCACGCCCTTAATATTGTAGTCCGAGTGAAAATTGGAGAACGTTGACTCCGGGTGATGTCTGGGAGAGGCATTGAATTCTGGAATCTCCCCGCAAGAATCTGGGGGGTCGGCGATTGTGCAGCTGAGCCGCATCAGAGTTGCCAAAGTCCGGATCCTCGGGTTGCCGACCCCTGCTGTAGAGGCAAGGCTTTTCTCTTAGCACCGAAAGTTACAAACTTTATCGTGGATGTTCTCTACTAAATCCTTTCAGCAAAAATATGGCAATATTGCGAAATGATCAAGTATGACACATAAAATGGACCTGCTGTCCCCGTTTGAATAAGAAAATTTAATTTCAGTAGGCCTTGAAGCTCCCTGTCATTCAAAAAGTCATCAGTGATCACTGGCCACCTTATTTCTCCCAATGGAGGTAAATGGCGTCCCATTTTGGACCAGTTGGCTGGTTTCATCGCGGTGACGTCGGCGGCCCTCCGAGCGCCACATCACAAGGCAGACAAAAGGAGGCGCGGCGGCAAGCGGCGAGGAAAGTGATTAATGAGGCCACACCGGTCGAGAGCAGCCCCCCAATCCCCCAACCTCCCATCCCTGATACTCCATCTCCACTCTCGTCTCGGCGAGGGCACACCAGCGACTAATGACTCCCAAGATGTCCTCTGATATACATTTCCTGACAACACTGCGGGCGTTCCCTATCTGCTGGAAAGCCGTGGCTACACGGGCCGGACGCAAATTAGATGTCAGGTTTTAGGGAGTGGATTAGCGACGCCGTCAGACGCCAAAGTGTTGCATTTTAACGAGACGCCATTGATTTTTCGCATTTTTAATTACAGCAAAAAGTTCCATTCAACAGCTTATAATATGAATATTCCCTAATATCCTGTACGCCATGAAAAGACTTCACAGGTTAGAAACGTTCATTTGAGTTGCATGAAGGTGGCCTGAAAATATGTTTTAAAATTAATTATAATTAAAAAAATATATACATATATATGTTTTTTAATTAATTCTTATAAAAAAATGTAAAAGTGTATTTAGAATTGGGATGACTAGGATTCGATGTTTTTGTGCACCGCTAAGGGCTGACATGAAAACAAGAGACATTAACATCTTTCTACGCTAAAAAAAAAAACACATTACCTAATCTAAACATGTGTAAGAACCCTCACTCTCTGAGCAACTACAATATTCAACTCGATTCCCGGCATTATAATTCAATTCAGAGTCAATTCTCGATTCAAAATGATTCTCAAAGTGTATTATTTAGAATAATATTCATAATAAAACATTTTTTTAAAACAGTTCACAAGTTAGAACAATTCATTGGAGTTGCATGGAGGTGGCCCTAAAAATATATTAATTTCTTTTTTTTAAATACATTTCTGAAAATATTTTAGAATCGGGTTGAATAAGACTCTTGATTTGGATGTGAATGGATTTTTTTGTGCACCACTAAGTGCTGACATGAAAACAAGAGACATTACTATCTTTCTACGCTAAAAAAAACCCCGACATTATCCAATCTAAACTTGAATAGGAAACATTACTGTTGGAGTAACTGCGATATTTAATTAGATTCCTGGGGTTATAATTTAGTTCAGAATGAATTCTTAATTCAAACCGATTCTTGTTATGTATTCTTTGGAATAATATTTAAAATAAAATCGTTTTTAAAACAGTTCTTAGGTTGGAAAAACTCATTTGAGTTGCAAGGAGGTGGCCTGAAAATATGGTTTAAAATTAATTATAATTAAAAAAAAAAAATGTTTTGTAGTAGTGCACAAAAACATTGATTCTTAGTCTAAATACATTTTCAATATTTTTATAAGAATTAATAAAAACATATTATATATATATATATATATATATATATATATACATATATATATATATATTATAATTTTTTTATAAGAATTAAAATGTTTTTTAAAAAACATATGTTTTTTAATTAATTCTTATAAAAAAATAGAAAATGTATTCAGACAAAAATATCGATTCTTAGTCTAAATACATTTTCAATATTTTTATAAGAATTAATTAAAAAAACATATATATATATATATATATGTGTTTTATAATTTTTTTATAAGAATTAAAACGTTTTTTAAAAAACATATATGTTTTTAAATTACTTCTTATAAAAAAATTGAAAATGTATTTAAACAAAAATATCGATTCTTAGTCTAAGTACATTTTCAATTTTTTTGATTTATATATATATATATACATTTATATATATATATTTATTTTTAAATTTTGTATTTAGACTAAGAATCGATGTTTTTGTGCACTACTCAGCGCTGACATGAAAACAAGAAACATTAACATCTTTCTACGCTAAAAAAAACAACATTGCCCAATATAAGATTGTATAGGAAACCTTACTGTCTGAGCAACTACAATATTCAATTTGATTCCCGGGGTTATGATTCAATTCAGAGTCAATTCTCAATTCGAAACGATTCTCGAAGTGTACTATTTGGAATAATATTTAAAATAAAATATCTTTTAAAACAGTTCACAAGTTATAACAATTCATTTGACCTGCACGAAGGTGGCCCTGAAAATATATTAATTTATTTAATTCTTATACATTTCTTCTTTTTAAATACATTTTTGAAAATGTTTTTGCAATCGGGATGAATAAAAATCAGGAATTGGATGTGAATCGATTTTTTTGTGCACCACTAAGCCCTGACATGAAAACAAGAAGCATTAATATCTTTCTACGCTAAAAAAAAAAAAGATATTATCCAATCTAAACTTGTGTAAGAAACATTACTGTCAGAGTAATTGCAATGTTAATATTTCATCATTGATATTTAAACTATCAGACTGCGTGGTCGGTAGTAGTGGCTTTCAGTAGGCCTTTAATGCATCCAGACAACAAAATTAGGCATAATAATGTGTTAATTCCATGACTGTATATATCGGTTGGTATCGGAATCGGCAATTAAGAATTGGACAATATCGGAATCAAAAAAGGACATTATCGGACATTTATAATAATTTTCAACACAAAACTTCACAAAAATCCAAGAAATGTACCAATATTTGAAAAGAAAAACTTCACAAATTAGGAAATTAGATTACGCTTATGCGACGTTGATTAATCAACACTGTCAGGTGGCACAATTGAAATATCTTGCGCCCCCCCCCCCCCACCCCCCCCCTGGAAGACACACACGGCAGGATGGACCGCTCGTCGGGACCCAGGATGGACCGCTCGCCTGTATCGGTTGGGGACATCTCTACGCTGCTGATCCGCCTCCGCTTGAGATGGTTTCCTGTGGACGGGACTCTCGCTGCTGTCTTGGATCCGCTTTGAACTGAACTCTCGCGGCTGTGTTGGAGCCACTATGGATTGAACTTTCAGTGTCGAGGGGGGGGGGGGGGTTGCCCACATCTGAGGTCCTCTCCAAGGTTTCTCATAGTCAGCATTGTCACTGGCGTCCCACTGGATGTGAGTTCTCCCTGCCCACTGGGTGTGAGTTTTCCTTGCCCTCTTGTGGGTTCTTCCGAGGATGTTGTAGTCGTAATGATTTGTGCAGTCCTTTGAGACATTTGTGATTTGGGGCTATATAAATAAACATTGATTGATTGATTGATTATTTCCAGCCGGTCTGAGCCAGAAGCAAGTCCCGGTAAGAAAGCCTGAAACTCGGCGGCATCAATGGACTTTCTATCACGCCTCCCCCATCAAGATATGCACAGCTGCTGCTCGGTTGCCCAGATACGGAATGTCATTGCAGGAATACCAACCCCCCCACCGACCCCCCCCCCACCATTCCACAAACAGGATAGTGTTACAGGAAGCCTCCCCGCAGTTTTTATTGAGATATCTTTAAAAAACATGCTGCAGATTGGATGAAAGGGCTTAGTTCAATCGCAGACCTTTTCCCTCTTCCCCGTCTTAAAGGAAGATCTCGCTGTTATTGAATTCTTAGTATCACTTTAAAACCCCCCCCCACCCACCGCAATCTCCTTGTGGACTTCGGCTTTTTTGCCGCCCCCAGGATGAACACAAATTGGGTTTTTGGTAACGTTATACTTCAAACGGAAACCTGATTAAACCCAACACCTTTTTTCCTAGCCTGGCTTTTATCGAGTTTCATCGGGTCCGAAGCCCCTAAGTCAGGAAGAGACCGCCATTAAGAGAGACAAATGTCATTATGGAGCGCTAAAGCGCTAACGTGCTAATGCAAACAATTGTATTTATTTTTTTCACAGGAATGTGAATGGTATTGGCCTTGGAAGAATGCTATTTATATAAATATATATATATATATATATATATATATATATATATATATATATTTATATAAATATATATATATATATATATATATATATATATTTATATAAATATATATATATATATATATATATATATATATATATATATATATATATATATATATATATATATATATATATATATATATATATATATATATATATATATATATATATATATATATATATATATATATATATATATATATATATATATATATATATAGGGCTTCACGGTGGCAGAGGGGTTAGTGCGTCTGCCTCACAATACGAAGTTCCTGCAGTCCTGGGTTCAAATCCAGGCTCGGGATCTTTCTGTGTGGAGTTTGCATGTTCTCCCCGTGAATGCGTGGGTTCCCTCCGGGTACTCCGGCTTCCTCCCACTTCCAAAGACATGCACCTGGGGATAGTTTGATTGGCAACACTAAATTGGCCCTAGTGTGTGAATGTGAGTGTGAATGTTGTCTGTCTATCTGTGTTGGCCCTGCGATGAGGTGGCGTCTTGTCCAGGGTGTACACCGCCTTCCGCCCGATTGTAGCTGAGATAGGCGCCAGCGCCCCCCGCAACCCCGAAAGGGAATAAGCGGTAGAAAATGGATGGATGGATATATATATATATATATATATATATATATATATATATATCATCAGACATTTTATGAAAGTATTTCAGATAATTGTAGTAATTTGAACCGAAAAATTGTGGATTTTTAAACTTTTAATGGATGACGCTAAAATAAGTGAATGGAGGAGGGGGTAGTGACGTTCATATGTTGTCAATATTCAGTGGTTTATTGTTTATAGTTAATATTTTAAATCCCACAGTCTTTATTTTCATGTACATTCTAGGTGTCTCATTCAGTAAAAACAATTAAAAATACATTCCGTTTTTTAAGGCGTCTGTCATAACGTTTTTTGCATTCAATCAGACATTATTGTGAGGTTTTGTGTATACATTTTTGAAAATGTATTTATTATCTGGATCAATAAGAATCGCGATTTGGATGTGAATCGATTTTTTTGTGCACCCATAACCAAGCGCAAACATGAAAACAAGAGACATTACCATCATTCTCTACTAAAGAAACAACATTACCCAATATAAGTTTGTAAGAAAAAATCTTTGTAGTTGTATGGAGGTGGCCAAAAACATGTTTTAAAATGAATTAAATTAGAAAAATACACGTAGTTTTCTTTCTTTTTTTTTAAAATATTTTACATTTTTCATCTTTTATTTATTGTATTTAGAATCGGGGTGAATAAGAGTCATAAAGCGTTTTCTATTCGGGCTCCAGTACTCTGGAATGCCCTCCCGGTAACAGTTTGAGATGCTACCTCAGTAGAAGCACTTAAGTCTCATCTTAAAACTCATTTGTATACTCTAGCCTTTAAATAGACCCCCTTTTTAGACCAGTTGATCTGCCGTTTCTTTTCTTTTTCTCCTCTGCCCCCCTCTCCCTTTGTGGGTTCTGTACATTTTTTTATTTATTTTTTTATTTTTTTAATCAATCTAACAAACCACTACACAGCAATACCATAATAATGCAATCCAATTCCAAAACCAAACCTGACCCAGCAACACTCAGAACTGCAATAAACAGAGCAATTGAGAGGAGACACAAACACGACACAGAACAAACCAAAAGTAGTGAAACAAAAATGAATATTATCAACAACAGTATCAATTTTAGTTATAATTTCAGCATAGCAGTGATTAAAAATCCCTCGTTGACATTATCATTAGACATTTATAAAAATAATGAAAAAGAACAATAGTGTCACAGTGGCTTACACTTGCATCGCATCTCATAAGCTTGACAACACACTGTGTCCAATATTTTCACAAAGATAAAATAAGTCATATTTTTGGTACGTTTAATAGTTAAAACAAATTTACATTATTGCAATCAGTTGATAAAACATTCTCATTTACAATCATAAAAGCTTTTTTTTTTTTTTAATCTACTACTCTGCTAGCATGTCAGCAGACTGGGGTAGATCCTGCTGAAATCCTATGTATTGAATGAATACAGAATCCTTTTGAATCGAGAATCGAATCGAAAAAAATCGATATATTATCAAATCGTGACCCCAAGAATCGATATTGAATCGAATCGTGGGACACCCAAAGATTCACAGCCCTACTGGTTTGCAAAAAATATTTTAACCCAAATAGGTGAAATTAGATAATCTCTCACGGCACACTACCGCGGCACAGTGGTTGAAAAACACTGCACTAGGCCACTGAGCAGGTAGTGTCAAACTCAAATGCAGAGTGGGACAAAATTTTAAACGGAACAAAGCCGCGGGCCAAGGTTGAACAAATTAACCTTTTAATAGGGACCCAAACAAGTTTTGCATTAAATATTGAACAAGCAAGGCTTATATAACTTTGGTGACATGCAAAATCCAGTTCCAAATAATAATAATAATAATTTAAAAAATATCAATCATGCGAGTGTGAATGTTGTCTATCTGTGTTGGCCCTGCGATGAGGTGGCGACTTGTCCAGGGTGTACCCCGCCTTCCGCCCGATTGTAGCTGAGATAGGCGCCAGCGCCCCCCGCGACCCCAAAAGAAATAAGCGGTAGAAAATGGATGGATGGATGGATCAATGGCATATCAAATACAATTTTAATTAAAATGTTATGCCTTTTTTTCTATTTACAATCTTTTGAGGTGAATATAATTTTTTTTCCACAGGCTAATAATAAATTTGAAAATAAAATAACAATAATAAATGAACCAAACGTTCAAGCCTTGAAGTAGCAAGAGAAATAGCATGAATAGAACGTTAATTATTGGTCAGTTTGCTGGAAAATTCCCGGAAGAGTTAGTGCTGAAAGGGGTTCTGGGTATTTGTTCTTTTGTGTTACGGTGCGGATGTTCACCCGAAATGTGTTTGTCATTCTTGTTTGGTGTGGGTTCACAGTGTGGTGCATATTTGTAACAGGGCTAAAGTTGTTTATACGGCCACCCTCAGTGTGACCTGTATGGCTGTTGACCAAATATGCCTTGCATTCACTTGTGTGTGTGTGTGTGTGTGTGTGTGTGTGTGTGTGTGTGTGTGTGTGTGTGTGTGTGTGTGTGTGTGTGTGTGTGTGTGTAAAAGTCACAAATATTACGTGACACGCTGTTAGTATGGAGGAAAAGCGGACGTGACGACAGGTTGTAGAGAACGCTAAAGACAGTCCCTTAAATGCACGCCCCCAATATAGTTGTCCAGGTGGAAATCGGTAGAAATTCGGGAGAATGGTTGCCCCGGGAGATTTTCGGGAGGGGCACTGAACTTCGGGAGTCGACCGGGAAAATTAGGAGGGTTGGCAAGTATGAGTATTAGCGGTGAATGCGGTGTTACAGCGGCACCGACGCTGTATAACTAATCCTAAATTGATATTGCCTCAAGGGCCAAGTTAAATTACACGGCGGGCCAGAGTTTGACACCCATGAGGTAGAGCGTGTCAAAATCTGGAGAAGAAGATGAATAATAAGGGAAATAAACAGAGGAATTTTGGTGTAAGAAAGTTAATAATAATTACAAGCATTGTTGCTAAGCTTGCTCCCATATTGATCTATCAGGTGTTATATTTTGTTCGGGTTTGAGGCCTTTCTGCAAGAGGGAGCTGGCATTGGAGGCGAACCCCCCACCCCCGGGACACGAAAGCCATTGGCAAGTAAGAGGAGCCATATCCGCAAAATGAACTAATTAAGCCGCTCCATGTCCTCCCCGGTCCGTAATGAGAAAAGAGACCAGCGTTTAAAAAAAAAAAAGTAAGGTATGGAGGGAGGAGGCGGAAGGTGCACGGGTAAACCTTGCATAAAACGGGGACGGGGGGGGGGAGCTGTTCCGTGTTTGAATGCTCAGCTAAAGCGAAAAGAACTCATTAGAGGTCCTACACAAAGCGAGATGTGCTCCCTAATGAGCACATTCTTCTGGAAGAGAGAGAGAGAGAGAGAGAGAGAGAGAGAGAGAGAGAGAGAGAGAGAGAGAGAGAGAGAGAGAGAGAGAGAGAGAGAGAGCTCTGTCCTTGGGAAGCTGGCCATGTCACTGTATCCAAACGCATGCATGTCAGGACTAACAACCCACTCTTTCTCTTTGCCGGTCTGTCCCACAAGCCCCGCCCCCTCCGTTAAACGCGTCCAGTCGTTTCGCGCCATGGAGTCGATTTGATCCGAATGCTAAACGCAGTCGTGGGCCTCGTGTGCAGATGTCCCCTTGGGGGGGGGGGGGGGGGGGGAATAAGGCCCCCGTTATGCAAAAAAAAAAAAAAAAAAGGCTTTTTCCAACGACAGCAATGCGTGTCCCCAGAAGTCGTTGGGGCGAGTAACAAAACGTGAGGAAAATGTAGATGCGTCCTCGCTCTCTCACTGCACTTTTTTTTTTTTTTTTAAAAAGGAAGGAATGCTCAGGCGCCTGGTTTTCCAAGGTGAAGGAAAATATGGAGGGTCGAATGGGACAAAATGAAGTCAATCCATCGTTAAATAGTTACCTAACTATGTCATTGATGAATCATGATTCAAATTACAAACATGTATATTAAATGTATATAATTCATGTGACAATACGTTCCATTATTTAATCATTCAAATAACTATTGATTGTAATATTTCATGATTTATTGAATTACTTCAAGATTTAATGATTTTTTAAATTTGTTTCACGTAAAAGCTCTTCTTTTAATTATTTAATAATTTTGCTTGATTATTGATTTCAGTATTTTTTTTAATTCAATAATTATGATTCAATTAATTACTTCAGGATTTAAGTATTTATTTCATTCATTTATTTCACATAAGAGTTCCTTTAATTATTTAATAATTTTATTAATCATTGATTTCAGTATTTCTTGATTTCTAAATTATTTTATGATTCAATGAATTACTTCAGGAATTAATTATTTATTTCATTAATATATTTCACGTAAAAGTTCCTTTAATTATTTAATAATTTGCTTGCTTTTTGATTTCAGTATTTCTCGATTTCTAAATTATTTTATGATTCAATTATTTCAGGATTGAAATTTGTATTTAATTCATTTATTTCACATAAAAATACCTTTAACTATTTAATAATTTGCTTGATTATTGATTTTAGGCCTCAAAACATATCTAATTATTTTATATATATATATATATATATACATATATATATATATATATATATATATATATATATATATGTGTCTATATATATATATATATATATATCCATTTTCTACCGCTTATTCCCTTTTGGGGTGGCGGGGGCCGCTGGCGCCTATCTCAGCTACAATCGGGCGGAAGGCAGGGTACACCCTGGACAAGTCGCCCCCTCATCACATGTCTATATATATATATATATATATATATATATATATATATATATATATATATATATATATATAGACACATACGGTATATATAGGTAAATAAATAGATATATGGTAACACTTTAGTTTGGGGAACATATTCAACTTTAATTAGGTGCTTATTAAAGTAACAAAGACTTAATTTTGAGTTATTTGGACACTAGGGAAACAAATAAGGGTTAGGGTTACTAATAATAATGAGCAATATTGAGGGAAGACTCTTAGTCAATGGCTTACAGGTTGTATACGAAGGCAAAGCAGAATAAGGCATTAAAAAGTACTTAACAATGACTAATTAAGAGCCAATATGAAATTATAAATGGTGAATATGTGTTCCCAATACTAAAGTGTTACTATATGTATTCATACACACATACAAGGATATATATATATATATATATATATATATATATATATATATATATATATATATATATATATATATATATATATATATATATATATACACACACATACAGTGCAGGCCAAAAGTTTGGACACACCTTCTCATTCAATGTGTTTTCTTTATTTTCATGACTATCTACATTGTAGATTGTCACTGAAGGCACCAAAGCAATAAATGAGCACAAAAGGTTAAATAACTGAAAACATGTTTTATATTCTTGTTCCTTCAAAAAAAAAGCCACCCTTTGCTCCGATTACTGCTTTGCACATTCTCGGCATTCTCTCGATGAGTTCCAAGAAGGTAGTCACCTGAAATGGTTTTCACTTAACTTGAAGCTCATCGTGAAAAGCAGTAATCAGAGCAAAGGGTGCTATTTTGAAGAAACTAGAATATAAAACATTGATCCATTTTCTACCAGGGGTGCTGGAGCCTATCTCTGCTACATTCAGTTATTTCACCTTTTTTTTGTTCAGTAAATAACTCCACGTGTTCATCCACAGTTTTGATGCATTCAGTGACAATCGACAATGTAAATAGTCATGAAAATAAAGAAACGCATTGAATAAAGAGGTGTGTCCAAACTTTTGGCCTGTACTGTATGTACATACACACAATACATTTTTGAAAATGATACATCAATTTACAATTCGCTATTTGAATGCGCCTTACAGTCCCCTAGAGTTCCCTATACGGACCCTTACAGTCCCCTATACAGACCCCTACTGTCCCCTATTCAGACCCCTACAGTCCCCTATAGAGGCCCTACAGTCCCCTATACAGACCCTTACAGTCCCCTATACAGACCCTTACAGTCCCCTATTCAGACCCCTACAGTCCCCTATACAGACCCCTACAGTCCCCTATAGAGGCCCTACAGCCCCCTATACAGACCCTTACAGTCCCCTATTCAGACCCCTACAGTCCCCTATACAGACCCCTACAGTGCCCTACAGTCCCCTATACAGAGCAGTACAATTCCCTATACAGATCCCTAGACGGACCCCTCCAGTCCCCTATACAGAACTTTACAGTCCCCTATACAGACCCCTACAGTCCTCTATAGAGGCCCTACTGCCCCCTATACAGACCCCTACAGTCCCCTATACAAAACCATACAGTCCCCTATACAGACCCTTACAGTCCCCTAAATTCCCCTATACTGACCCTTACAGTCCCCTAAACAGACCCCTACAGTCCCCTAAACAGACCCCTACAGTCCCCTATACAGACCCTTAAAGTCCTCTATACAGACCCCTACAGTCCCCTACACAGACCCCTACAGTCCCCTATACAGACCCCTACAGTCCCCTATACAGACCCCTACAGTCCCCTATAGAGGCCCTTACAGTCCCCTATACAGACCCTTACAGTCCCCTAAATTCCCCTATACAGACCCTTACAGTCCCCTAAACAGACCCCTACAGTCCCCTAAACAGACACCTAGAGTCCCCTATACAGACCTTTAAAGTCCTCTATACAGACTCCTACAGTCCCCTATACAGACCCCTACAGTCCCCTATAGAGGCCCTTACAGTCTCCTATAAAGGCCCCTACAATCCCCTATACAGACCATTACAATTCCCTATACAGACCCTTACAGTCCCCTATTCAGACCCCTACAGTCCCCTATACAGAACAGTACAATCCCATATACAGACCAGTACAATTCCCTATACAGATCCCTATACAGACCCCCCAGTCCCCTATACAGAGCCTTACAGTCCCCTATACAGACCCCTACACTCCCCTATAGAGGCCCTACTGCCCCCTATACAGACCCCTACAGTCCCCTATACATACCCCTAGAGTCCCCTATACAAAACCATACAGTCCCCTATACAGACCCTTACAGTCCCCTATACAGACCCTTACAGTCCCCTAAATTCCCCTGTACTGACCCTTACAGTCCCCTAAACAGACCCCTACAGTCCCCTAAACAGACCCCTACAGTCCCCTATACAGACCCTTAAAGTCCTCTATACAGACCCCTACAGTCCCCTACACAGACCCCTACAGTCCCCTATACAGACCCCTACAGTCCCCTATAGAGGCCCTTACAGTCCCCTATACAGACCCTTACAGTCCCCTAAATTCCCCTATACAGACCCTTACAGTCCCCTAAACAGACCCCTACAGTCCCCTAAACAGACCCCTAGAGTCCCCTATACAGACCTTTAAAGTCCTCTATACAGACTCCTACAGTCCCCTATACAGACCCCTACAGTCCCCTATAGAGGCCCTTACAGTCTCCTATAAAGGCCCCTACAATCCCCTATACAGACCATTACAATTCCCTATACAGACCCTTACAGTCCCCTATTCAGACCCCTACAGTCCCCTATACAGAACAGTACAATCCCATATACAGACCAATACAATTCCCTATACAGATCCCTATACAGACCCCTCCAGTCCCCTATACAGAGCCTTACAGTCCCCTATACAGACCCCTACACTCCCCTATAGAGGCCCTACTGCCCCCTATACAGACCCCTACAGTCCCCTATACATACCCCTAGAGTCCCCTATAGAGACCCCTACAGTCCCCTATACAAAACCATACAGTCCCCTATACAGACCCCTATACAGACCCTTACAGTCCCCTAAACAGACCCCTACAGTCCCCTAAACAGACCCCTACAGTCCCCTAAACAGACCCTTAAAGTACTCTATACAGACCCCTACAGTCCCCTATACAGACCCCTTCGGTCCCCTATACAGACCACTACAGTCCACTATAGAGGCCCTTACAGTCTCCTATACAGACCCTTACAATCCCCTATACAGACCCTTACAGTCCCCTATTCAGACCCCTACAGTCCCCTATTCAGACCCCTACAGTCCCCTATACAGAACAGTACAATACCATATACAGACCAGTACAATTCCCTATACAGACCCCTACAGTCCCCTATACAGACTCCTACAATCCCCTATACAGACCCCTTAGAGTCCCTTACAGTCCCCTATACAGACCCCCACAGTCCCCTATAGAGGCCCTACTGCCCCCGATACAGTCCCCTATGCAGACCCTTACTGTCCCCTGTAGAGACCCCTACAGTCCCCTATACAAAACCATACAGTCCCCTATACAGACCCTTACAGTCCCCTATAAAGGTCTTTACAGTTCCCTATACAGACCTCAAAACAGACCCCTACAGTCCTTTATACAGACTCTGACAGTCCACTATACAGAGCCTTACAGTCCCCTATACAGACCTTTACAGTCCCCTATACAGACCCCTTCAGTCCCCTATACAGACCTCTAGAGAGGCCTTTACAGTCCCCTATACAGACCCTTAGAGTCCCAGATAAAGACCCCTATACAGACCCCTCCAGTCCCCTATACAGACCCCTCCAGTCCCCTATACAGACCCTTACAGTCCTCTATACAGACCGCTACAGTCCCCTATAGGGGCTCTACAGCCCCCTATAGAGGCTCTACAACCCCCTATACAGACCCCTAAAGTCCCCTATACAGACTCCTACAATCCCCTATACAGACCCCTACAGTCCTCTATATAGACCTTTACAGTCCCCTATAGAGGCCCTACAGCCCCCTATACAGACCCTTACAGTCCCCTATACAGACACCTACAGTCCCCTATACAGACCCCTACAGTCCCTTATACAGACCGCTACAGTCCCCTATACAGACCCCTTAGAGTCCCTTACAGTCCCCTATAAAGACCCTTACAGTCCCCATACAGACACCGACTATTCCCTTATAGAGACCCTTATGAGGCCCCTTATAGAGATTTTTCCGTGCACCCCTGTCCGTCACGGTGAGCATGTAAAAAGTGGATGATTGAACAAAAGCGCTTCTTGGACACACAAGCGCTCTCATTAGCATGGAAGCGACGAACAAACAAAAACAGTGTGTTTAAATTCTAGAACCGAAGCTAAGTTTCGAACACCCTGACACTAAATTACAATGGTCCACTTTTAGGCGTATCAAGAACAGGACCGTGTGGAAAACCGACCAGGGCGGCAAACCTGCTAACTCCATACAAATGTCAAAGGCTGATTAAAAAGGCGTCAGGCAGCCTTCACTTGTCATCTCAGTCCCTCCATGGGGAGTCACTCGAGGAAATGGGAGTGGGCCAAAGTCACAAGAGGTTACTATGGCGCCCGGGGATCAGCTTGGCAACGGGAAGCAGAGCCAAGTGGAACAACAGCAGGCGCCATATCAGGCAAACATTGTGGAAAACCGGAGCAAGACACTGATCCACGGCTTGCTGGGTTTTATAAACAATAAACCCAAAAATGGTTAAAGTACATTACTAGAAAGCCAAACTTCTGAACGCCATTTTTTAGCTAGCAGGCTACTTCGTTATCTATCATGAACGGACTTTGATATTGTAATTATGTATGAATTTTGACGGGGCCGCTTCAGAAACATGGAAAATTCTACAAACCCTGTTTCCATATGAGTTGGGAAATTGTGTTAGACGTAAATATAAACGGAATACAAAGAAGTTGGGAAAGGTGGCAATAAATACTGATAAAGTTGAGGAATGCTCATCAAGCACTTATTTGGAACATCCCACAGGTGTGCCGGCTAATTGGGAACAGGTGGGTGCCATGATTGGGTATAAAAACATCTTCCCAAAAAATGCTCAGTCTTTCACAAGAAAGGATGGGGCGAGGTACACCCCTTTGTCCACAACTGCGTGAGCAAATAGTCAAACAGTTTAAGAACAATGTTTTATACGTCAGCGGAGACCCCGGACTGTTGAACGACTGAAACTCTACATAAAACAAGAATGGGAAAGAATTCCACTTTCAAAGCTTCAACAGTTTTAGTTTCCTCAGTTCCCAAAACGTTTGAGCGTTGTTAATAGAAAAGGTGATGCAACACAGTGGTGAACATGCCCTTTCCCAACTACTTTGGCACGTGTTGCAGCCATGAAATTCTAAGTTAATTATTATATGCAAAAAAATAATAATGTTTATGAGTTTGAACATCACATATCTCGGTTTTGTACTGCATCAAATTGAATATGGGTTGAAAATGATTTTCAAATCATTGTATTCCGTTTATATTTACATCTAAAACAATTTCCCAACTCATATGAAATCATTGGACTGGTTTACACACATTTTGGCAACTAACCAACAAACCAATCCCCAAAGGTAATTTTTAATCAAAATAATAACTATATATTAGGTTTAAAATAGCGCTTGACACTCAGAGAACTGACAACCCTTCAGATTCACATGTTGATGGTGGTAAGCTATTAACCTGACTGTCGCCAGATCCTTGTAGTACGCTGAGCTCCACACAAGGATCTGGGATCGGGGATAATGCAAACTCCAAGATAACAAAAAATAATGAACCAATCAGGATCGCCAGGCGGGATTTCATAGATGTGACGTAGCGCCGAATCAACTGTTTTATTCAAAAAACAACATCGGCACGCAGCGAGGAGTCGTGTGCTGACATTGATTAATCGTGATTAATCTGAAAATCTTACCCCGAGTAAGCTACATTTGTAGCCACACCTGGGGGAGACTGACAAGAGCCCGCCCCCCCCGACCACCACCAAACATTCACACCCATCCACATTCACACACCGGTGTGATCGAAGTGCCTCGCCCAAGGACACAACGGCCATGATAAGGATGGCGGACGCCGGAATCGAACCTGGAACCCTCCAGTCCAGCGTTTTTCAACCTTTTTTGAGCCAAGGTACATTTTTTGCGTTGAAAAAAAATCCCCAGCAGAAATCATTAACAAACGAAACTCAGTTGACAGTAAAAAGTTGCTGTTGGATATGACTTTAAAGCATGGGTGTCAAACTCTAGCCCGCGGGCCAAATTTGGCCCGCCGTGTAATTTAATTTGGCCCTTGAGGCAATATCAAATCAACAATAGAGCTGGCCCGCCGGTATTATACAGCGGCGGTGCCGCTAATACTCATACTTGCCAACCCTCACAATTTTCCCGGGAGACTACCAAATTTCAGTGCCCCTCCCGGCAATCATTCTCCTGAATTTTTCCCGATTTGCACCCGGACAACAATATTGGAGGCGTGCCTTAAAGGTACTGCTTTTAACATCCTCTACAACCTGTCATCACTTCTGCTTTTCCTCTTTACAAACAGCGTGCTTGCCCAGTCACGTAATATATGCGGCTACTACACTCACATAAGTGAATGCAATTCATACTTGATCAACAGCCATACAGGTCACACTGAGGGTGGCCCTATAAACAACTTTAACACTGTTACAAATGTGCGCCACACTGTGAACCCGCACCAAACAAGAATGACAAACACATTTCGGGAGAACATCCGCACCGTAACACAACATAAACACAACAGAACAAATACCCAGGATCCCTTGCAGCACTAACTCTTCCGGGATGCTACAATACACCCCCCCCCCCAAATGTATTAGCCTGTGGAAAAAGTTAATGTTGATATTTACCCCAGAAGGCTGCAAATAGAAAATAGGCATTACATTTTTTATTTACATTTTATATAATATACCATTGATGTTTTTAAAAAAAATGTGGGAAAGTTGACTTTTGTACTATTAAGTTATATAAGCGTTGCTTGTTCCATTGTCAGCGTTAAAGCAAATCAGTGTAGAAAACTGAGCAATAATTAACAATTTATTCATGCACTTGCTCTTGTTACTTCAAGGCTTGACTGTTTGATTCATTCATTATTGTTATTTTATTTTTAAATGTATTGTTAGCCTGTGGAAAATGTTTATTTCGATATTTACCTCAGAAGGCCACAAAGAGAAAAGAGGCATTACATTTTTATTAAAATTGTATTTGATATGCCATTGATATTTTTTTATTATTAATAGTATTATTTGAAACTCGATTTTGCATGTCACTATTAGGTAGGTGTACTGTCACCACCTGTCACATCACACCCTGACTTATGTGGACTTTTTTGCTCTTTTCCTTTGTGTAGTGTTTTACTTCTTGTCTTGCGCTCCTATTTTGGTAGCTCTTTCTCTTTTTTTGGTATTTTCCTGTAGCAGTTTCATGTCTTCCTTTGAGCAATGATTGATTGAAACTTTTATTAGTAGATTGCACAATACAGTACATATTCCACACAATTGACCACTAAATGGTAACACTCCAATAAGTTTTTCAACTTGTTTAAGTCCACGTTAATCAATTCATTTTTGAGCCATATTTCCCGCATCTACTTTGTTTTAGCAATCAAGACTATTTCAGGTGTTGTGTGGACGTTCTCGATTGTCATGTCATGTTCGGATGTACTTTGTGGACGCCGTCTTTGCTCCACAATAAGTCTTTGCTGTCATCCAGCATTCTGTTTTTGTTTACTTTGCAGCCAGTTCCGTTTTAGTTGGGTTCTGCATAGCCTTCCCTAAGCTTGAATGCATTTTCTTAGGGGCACTCACCTTTTCTTTATTTTTGGTATAGGCATTAGACACCTTTTTACCTGCACACTGCCTCCCGCTGTTTCCGACATCTACAAAGCAATTAGCTACCTACTGCCACCAACTCATATGGAAGAGTATTACACTCTGCCAAGCTCTAGACAACACTGACTTTTCGATTGATTGTTTGATTTAAACTTTTATTAGTAGATTGCACAATACAGTACATACTCCGTACAATTGACCACAAAATGGTAACACCTCAATAAGTTTTTCAACTTGTTTAAGTCGGGGTCCACGTTAATCAATTCATTTTTGAGCCAATATTCCCGCATCCACTTTGTTTTAGCAATCAAGACTATTTCAGGTGTTGTGTGGACGTTCTCGATTGTCATGTCATGTTTGGATGTACTTTGTGGACGCCGTCTTTGCTCCACAGTAAGTCTTTGCTGTCGTCCAGCATTCTGTTTTTGTTTACTTTGCAGCCAGTTCAGTTTTAGTTTGGTTCTGCATAGCCTTCCCTAAGCTTCAATGCATTTTCTTAGGGGCACTCACCTTTTCTTTATTTTTGGTATAGGCATCAGACACCTTTTTACCTGAACACTGCCTCCCGCTGTTTCCGACATCTACAAAGCAATTAGCTACCTACTGCCACCAACTCATATGGAAGAGTATTACACTCTGCAAAGCTCTAGACAACACTGACTTTTTGCTTGATTGATTGAAACTTTTATTAGTAGATTGCACAATACAGTACATATTCCACACAATTGACCACTAAATGGTAACACTCCAATAAGTTTTTCAACTTGTTTAAGTCCACGTTAATCAATTCATTTTTGAGCCATATTTCCCGCATCTACTTTGTTTTAGCAATCAAGACTATTTCAGGTGTTGTGTGGACGTTCTCGATTGTCATGTCATGTTTGGATGTACTTTGTGGACGCCGTCTTTGCTCCACAGTAAGTCTTTGCTGTCATCCAGCATTTTGTTTTTGTTTACTTTGCAGCCAGTTCAGTTTTAGTTGGGTTCTGCATAGCCTTCCCTAAGCTTCAATGCATTTTCTTAGGGGCACTCACCTTTTCTTTATTTTTTGGTATAGGCATCAGACACCTTTTTACCTGAACCCTGCCTCCCGCTGTTTCCGACATCTACAAAGCAATTAGCTACCTACTGCCACCAAATCATATGGAAGAGTATTACACTCTGCCAAGCTCTAGACAACACTGACTTTTTGATTGATTGATTGAAACTTTTATTGGTAGATTGCACAATACAGTACATACTCCGTACAATTGACCACTAAATGGTAACACCCCAATAAGTTTAACTTGTTTAAGTCGGGGTCCACGTTAATCGATTCATTTTTTAGCCATATTTCCCGCATCTACTTTGTTTGAGCAATCAAGACTATTTCAGGTGTTGTGTGGACGTTCTCGATTGTCATGTCATGTTTGGATGTACTTTGTGGACGCCGTCTTTGCGCCACAGTAAGTCTTTGCTGTCGTCCAGCATTCTGTTTTTGTTTACTTTGCAGCCAGTTCAGTTTTAGTTGGGTTCTGCATAGCCTTCCCTAATCTTCAATGCATTTTCTTAGGGGCTCTCACCTTTTCTTTATTTTTTTGGTATAGGCATTAGACACCTTTTTACCTGAACACTGCCTCCCGCTGTTTCCGACATCTACAAAGCAATTAGCTACCTACTGCCGCCAACTCATATGGAAGAGTATTACACTCTGCCAAGCTCTAGACAACACTGACTTTTTGATTGATTGATTGAAACTTTTATTAGTAGATTGCACAATACGGTACATACTCCGTACAATTGACCACAAAATGGTAACACCCCAATAAGTTTAACTTGTTTAAGTCGGGGTCCACGTTAATCAATTCATTTTTGAGCCATTATTCCCGCATCCACTTTGTTTTAGCAATCAAGACTATTTCAGGTGTTGTGTGGACGTTCTCGATTGTCATGTCATGTTTGGATGTACTTTGTGGACGCCGTCTTTGCTCCACAGTAAGTTTTTGCTGTCGTCCAGCATTCTGTTTTTGTTTACTTTGCAGCCAGTTCCGTTTTAGTTGGGTTCTGCATAGCTTTCCCTAAGCTTGAATGCATTTTCTTAGTGGCACTCACCTTTTCTTTATTTTTGGTATAGGCATCATACACCTTTTTACCTGCACACTGCCTCCCGCTGTTTCCGACATCTACAAAGCAATTAGCTACCTACTGCCACCAAGCTCTAGACAACACTGACTTTTGGATTGATTGATTGAAACTTTTATTAGTAGATTGCACAATACAGTACATATTCCGTACAATTGACCACTAAACGGTAACACCCCAATAAGTTTTTCAACTTTTTTAAGTCGGGGTCCATGTTAATCAATTCATGGTAGACACTCAACAACACATCATTTGCATACCGTAATTACTGGTTTGCAAAAAATATTTGAACCCAAATAGGTGAAATTAGATACATCTCCCACGGCACACTATTGTGCCGCGGCACAGTGGTTGAACAACACTGCTCCAGTCGCCACCCGAGCCGCGCCGTCCCACAAATGATACAAATAAAAGCACTACCGTTCCATCATCAAGCACGTTCTCGCGATGAGCTCATAAACGCGCATCTCGTCTTTCCGCGTTGCGCCGCATACGCCGTCATTACGTTTCTCCAAAACAAGCCGTCGCTCCAGATTGATGGCGACCAATTTGGCCGAGCTACACACACACACTAGCAACCCTATTAAACTTTCAGCAAGGCAACAGCTGCTCATGCATTTACATCGGCGCAAAAACACAGCTCATCTCTTTTTTTTTTTTTTTTGTCCTCCAGCCTTGTTTTCGTCCTCACCGACGCCACAAATGGAAGAAACCGTAAGAAAGAAAGAAGCCCAAGGTCTTTTTTTTTTTGGTTCATTTCTGTCGTGTCAAGCCCCCAAAGAGTCCCCCCTCTCCCTCGTCATTCTATTTAAAAATGCATTAATATAATCATATTAATAATGGAACATACTTCTGCACGCCATTGCCTACAATTGGATCACATTCACACCCTGGTGAGAACAAAAAGTCAACGTTTAGGTCAATTAATTACATTAAATGCATAAATAAAAAGGTAATAACGTCAACGAGAAAAGGGCTAGATAGAAAATAAAGCAAGATGGACACATTATATTGTACCCTTTGTATAGCTAAAACTATCAGGCTACAATAACGCCAGCTATGAGGAAAAAGGTCATACATTTATTCAGATTAAATGTACAATACGGCCCCATTTGTCACAGTTTACCTGACACGTGAAACGTGACAATTTCTGTCAAGGCGTGGACTATGGTGCGGTTTGTTTTCCTGATTGTGATTGGAACGGACATGGCCTGAAGGTAAGGACATCTTTTAAATAAACCGGCTTATTAGTGATTCCCAAAGCCCAAAAAAAAGTCTGGGTGCTATAGAGCGTTTTCCATTCGGGCTCCAGTACTCTGGAATGCCCTCCCGGTAACAGTTCCAGATGCCACCTCAGTAGAAGCATTTAAGTCTCACCTTAAAACTCATTTGTATACTCTAGCCTTTAAATAGACTCCCTTTTTAGACCAGTTGATCTGCCGTTTCTTTTCTTTTTCTCCTATGTCCCACTCTCCCTTGTGGAGGGGGTCCGGTCCGATCCGGTGGCCATGTACTGCTTGCCTGTGTATCGGCTGGGGACATCTCTGTGTTGCTGATCCGCCTCCGCTTGGGATGGTTTCCTGCTGGCTCCGCCGTGAGCTGGACTCTCGCTGCTGTGTTGGATCCGCTTTGGACTGGACTCTCACGACTGTGTTGGATCCGCTTTGGACTGTACTCTCGCGACTGTGTTGGATCCAATATGGATTGAACTTTCACAGTATCATGTTAGACCCGCTCGACATCCATTGCTTTCGTCCTCTCCAAGGTTCTCATAGTCATCATTGTCACCGACGTCCCACTGGGTGTGAGTTTTCCTTGCCCTTATGTGGGCCTACCGAGGATGTCGTAGTGGTTTGTGCAGCCCTTTGAGACACTAGTGATTTAGGGCTATATAAGTAAACATTAATTGATTGATTGATTGAAAGGAGATATCTTATTTAGCAGGTATATTCAATATTCTTGGCCACAGTAACGTTACACACACTTTGAACAGTCACACTGTGACGGAGCCCGCGTGCCACAGTTTAAAAAAACCCTGGACGCCCTTGGACCCCCTAGCCCGCCGCGTACTGCGCCCGTTCCATTAGCGACACTTATTCTGTACTAAAAGCTCATTATTTAAAAGGAAAAGTTGCGTTATCACTGCAGAAGGGCAACATAATTGGACTTGACAACGTCTGTCCTGTGAGAAATGTGTGACGCGTCCAATTTTGTGGGCAGGCATAATTTCCAAATGATTCAATAGAGCAAAATAATTACAGCGTGCGGGAGCGAACGAACGCGGGCTCATTAAAGCAGCACCACGACGCACTTTGCGGATAAAGAGACAGCTGCCCGTCAGGGGACGACCGCTTGTTGGTCACAATGCACGCTGGAAAATATATATCTAAATATGGTTCGGATGAGGGAGGGTTTGAACCCGCTAACGTTATTCATGTGTTTCCTCCGCAGCGAAGCAGTAAAAGACATTGTCTGATCTTGTTCCCGCTCTCGGATTCACTCCAGAAAAGGGATCTCTGGTGAAAGAGAGAAGCATAAATCCAGAGGTTGACGACACTCTGCATTGTCTGCCTCTCATCCCTCGACAACGCCGCTGCCCCTCCTCCTCCGGCTTGGACACCAACCCCCTCCTCGGCACTTTTCCTGCTCACGGGGGACCCCCACTCCTGGAGCTTTTCTTCCCCGGGCGGGAGCGCTCCAATGAAAGGCTAATATATGACAGCGCCTCCCCTGACCCCTTCCAACACGGCAGCTGGACCGTCACCAGAAGGGGACTCTTTGGCGTGGGACGATGACTCAATGCTACAATTTGTATCCGTCACAGTGTCATGCCCGTAATTCAGTTTTAAGTTTGATAATGTTTGTTTTGTTTTTGGACTCTTGTTTCCCGTTTTACACTTCCTGGTTTGGTTAGTTTCCACCTGGTCTCCAAGTCACGCCCAGGCCTCAGTCCTACACCTGTTTCTAATCATCATAGCTGCTATTTGTACCATTTTGTTTCTGTCCTCGTCCTGGGAGCTTTGCTATTTGCTCTCTGCCTTCATGCCTGCTATTGCATTGCCTACATATGCTACTCATTCTCCAGGTCCACGATCACCTACCTTGCTATCCTTGCCTCCTGTTTTTTTTTGTCACAGTAAGTGTTTTGTTTTAGTTGTTTATAGTCATGCCATCTTGATGTTTATGTCCATAGTTCATTCATGCCATCGTGCAAGTGTTTTTGTTTCCTGTTTGTATTTTGTAGTCTAGTAATATACCTCCTTGTGAGCGCCGTTTGTTTTGATTATTTTTGTATTTAGTGTGTTAATAAATTATCATCATGTACCTGAATTCATGCCTGGCTCGTCCTGTAATCCCTCTGCGTCGAAGGAGCAAAACCAATCCATGTCATAGTCCTGACACACAGTAACATTCGGGTTTTCCAGAGCATCGGTATCATCCCGAATAACATTTTTTGGAAAATACGCTTGTAAAACGTCAGCTATTGCAAACTAGAGCTAGGCTGCTAGTTGGTTAGCTTCTATAAATCCATCCTTCCATCCATTAATTTCCTACCGCTTATCCCTTTCGGGGTGGCGGGGGGTGCTGGAGTCTATCTCAGCTGCATTTGGGCGGAAGTCGCCAACTCATCGCAGAGCTTTCACACAGTACAGGCCAAAAGTCTGGACACACTGATGGTCCCAACCCCATTGATAAAGGAAGAAATTCCACTAAGCAAACCCCGATAAGGCACACCTGGGAAGGGAAAACCATTTCCGGGTGACTACCTCTCGAAGCTCATCGAGAGAATGCCAGGAGTGTGCAAAGCAGTAATCGGAGCAAAGGCTGGCTATTTTGAAGGAACTAGAATATAAAACATTGATACATTTTATACCCGGGGTGCTGGAGCCTGTCTCAGCTGCATTCGGCCGTAAGGCGGTGTACACCCTGGACAAGTCGCCACCTCATCCTAGGGCCAACACAGATAGACAGACAACATTCACACTCACATTCACACACTAGGGCCAATTTAGTGTTGCCAATCAGGTGCATGTCTTTGGAAGTGGGAGGAAGCCGGAGTACCCGGGGGGAACCCACGCAGTCACGGGGAGAACATGCAAACTCCACACAGAAAAATCCAGAGCCTGGGATTGAACCCAGGACTACTCAGGACCTTCGTATTGTGAGGCAGGCACACTAACCCCTGGTCCACCGTGCTGCCCACAGCTTCCATACAGTACAGGGCAAATGTTTGGAAACACCTTCTCAGCCGCAAGACAACTGATGGTCCCAACTCGGGACCTTCGTATTGTGAGGCAGGCACACTAACCCCTGTTTCACCGTGCAGCCCACAGCTTCCATACAGTACAGGGCAAATGTTTGGAAACACCTTCTCAGTCGCAAGACAACTGATGGTCCCAACCCCATTGATAAAGCAAAAAATTCCACTAATCAACCCCGATAAGGCACACCTGTGAAGGGAAAACCATTTCCGGGTGACTACCTCTCGAAGCTCATCGAGAGAATGCCAAGAGTGTGCAAAGCAGTAATCGGAGCAAAGGCCGGCTATTTTGAAGAAACTAGAATATAAAACATTCATACATTTTCTACCCGGGATGCTGGAGCCTGTCTCAGCTGCATTCGGCCGGAAGGTGGGGTGGGGTATACCCTGGACAAGTCGCCACCTCATCGCAGGGCCAACACAGATAGACAGACAACATTCACACTCACATTCACACACTAGGGCCAATTTAGGGTTGCCAATCAACCTATCCCCAGGTGCATGTCTTTGGAAGTGGGAGGAAGCCGGAGTACCCGGAGGGAACCCACGCAGTCACGGGGAGAACATGCAAACTCCACACAGAACCCAGGACTACTCAGGACCTTTGTATTGTGAGGCACATGCACTAAACCCTCTTCCACCATGCTGCCCTATTACCTGGTATTCCCAGGCAGTCTCCCATCCAAGTACTAACCAGGCCCGACCCTGGTCAGCTTCCAAGATCGGACGAGATCGGACGTGTTCAGGGTAGTATGGACGTAAGCCAATATAAATATTTAAATAGCCAATACAAAACTTGTTTTCAGTTATTTCGCCATTTTCTGTTAAGTACATAACTCCACGTGTTCGTTCATAGTTTTGATGCCTTCAGTGACAATCCACAATGTAAATAGTCATGAAAATGAAGAAAACGCCTTGAATGAGAAGGTGTGTCCAAACTTTTGGCCTGTACTCTATATCTCGTCACGTATCGTTATGAAAAGGTAGAAGAAAATGGTAGCTAGTAATCAAAGCTATGATCGAAAAACTACAAAACTCTTAAGACTGTAACAGGAATGTAACCATTATGGAAAACTCCTAAGAGTTAGCATTATACCCGCATTTTGATAAGCTCACACTGAGACTGCTCTTTTACTGGAGATACGAGCTAGCCTACTAATCGCTAGCAAGCTTCGATGCTATCATGAATACAAGACATGATTGTCTTTTCTTATTACAAACATCAGACCACAATCCCTTCCTAAAGGCCTACAGAAACCCACTACTACCGGCCACGCAGTCTGATAGTTTATATATCAATGATGAAATATTAACATTGCAACACATGCCAATACGGCCTTTTTAGTTTACTAAATTGCAATTTTAAATTTCCCGCGAAGTGTCGTGTTGAAAACGTTGCAGTATGATGACTCAAATCATTACCCGTGCGTTTGACGTCTCGGGTTGTAGCGGACATTATTTTCCAGCCCGATCCAAGCTATAAGTAGTCTGCTTTAAACGCATAATTACACAGTATTCTAGACATCTGTGTTGCTGGATCTTTTGCAATTTGTTCAATTAATAATGGAGAAGACAAAGAAGAGAGATGGAGTTGGGAAGCTTATAGCCACACAAACACAGTCGGTGTTTCCTTGTTTAAAACTCCCGAATGTGAAGCTTTACTATGGATCTGAGCGGTCAAGCGAACATGGATCCCGACCAAATGTCAACCGGCAGTTTTCGGTGAGAAAATTGTGGTAATAAGCCAGCTCTTACCGGAGACACCAGCAGAGCTTCGTCCTTTGACTTCCCTCAGAGGCGTCAACACACCCGTGGCCACACCCTTACAACTTTAGGTACTGTATAATCCCACCAAATAGATAAGGGATTTTCCAGAATTATCCAAGGAAATGTGTCTAATAACATCTGAATCGCTCCCACTGCAATTGCCTTTTTTTTTTTTTCTAGACCTTCACTCTAAATTTCCTCATCCATAAATTTTTCATCCTCGCTCAAATCAATGTGGAAATTGTCGCTTTCTCGGTCCGAATAGCTCTAGCTGCTGCTGGTTATGATTGTAAACAATGTGAGGATGTGAGGAGGCGTACAACCAGTAGCACATCGTCTGCTACTTCCGGTAAAGGCAAGGCTTTTTTATCAGCAACCAAAAGTTGCAAACTCTATCGTCGATGTTCTCTACTAAATCCTTTCAGCAAAAATATGGCATAATCCTGAAATGATCAAGTATGACACATAGAATGGACCTGCTATCCCCGTTTAAATAAGATAATCTCATTTCAGTAGGCCTTTAAATTTGGTTATAAGAGTTCAGTATGTGTACAAGTACTTTTGAGCGCATTACCGATTTTGTTCGGTTGGTAGAGTGGCCGTGCCAGCGACTTGAGGGTTGCAGGTTTGATTCCCGCTTCCGCCATCCTAGTCACTGCCGTTGTGTCCTTGGGCAAGACACTTTACCCACCTGCTCCCAGTGCCACCCACACTGGTTTGAATGTAACTTAGATATTGGGTTTCACTATGTAAAGCGCTTTGAGTCACTAGCGAAAAAGCGCTATATAAATATAATTCACTTCACTTCACTAATCAATACTACAATAATGATAATCATGATCATTTTGGTCACAATAACCAGGATGTGAAATTTGCATCTCGTTACATCTCCGGACTGGAGTTAGAATATCCGAATATTGAGATGGTGCTGACAATATCCAAGACTGGACGAAAGGTTTACTTGGTATCGGAAACGATCTAAAACAACGCAAAACTTTGACAGTATTTGTAACGCTCCAGATAGGACAAAACCTTTATTGATATTTTTTGATTGTAGAAAAAGTTCTGATGTTTGGTGCTAAAAATATCGAACACTGGCCAAAAAATTTTGCAGACTGACGCATTACAAAAAAAAAGGATTTGACAAAGAACATATTTGACCTGTTGTTGGACAAAGATTTTTGACAGTACTGTAAATATCCGATTACACTACGAAAATGTGTGATAGAGCTGAAATTATCCAAAACTTAGGTAATGCTGACAAAATATAAGTCCGACAAATACTGAACATATACTTGACAAATTAATGGAAAACGACTGAACATATTCAAGACTATAGTGAAGTGAAGTGAATTATATTTATATAGCGCTTTTCTCTAGTGACTCAAAGTGCTTTACATAGTGAAACCCAATATCTAAGTTACATTTAAACCAGTGTGGGTGGCACCGGGAGCAGGTGGGTAAAGTGTCTTGCCCAAGGACACAACGACAGTGACTAGGATGGCAGAAGCGGGAATTGAACCTGCAACCCTCAAGTTGCTGACACGGCCGCTCTACCAACCGAGCTATGCCGATAGTATTTACAGCACTATCGATTATCACGGATGTTATGTTCAAGGTAAGTGGATTTTTCTACAAAATTGGGACTATATGTGTTATATGCATTTCAACTTTGACAAACACTTATAACCAAGTTTTAAAACATTTCATACACTTTAAAACCTACCTAAACTAAACATGAAAACCTAAACACATCCTGAAATTTGAATGTACGCGATGGTACTTTAAAATCCACGATGCACTGAGATCGTGTAATAGGTGAATCTCAAAGTAGCCAGGGAACCGTGTTGTGCTGAAATATTTGGAAAAAATTGACAAAACCTTCAAGTTATATCGATATTCGAAACCAGACAGGTTTTTAAGGCAGTACTAAAAATATCCCAGACTGGGAAGAACTTTCAGACAGTACAAATGAATCTGTAGCCTTTGCACGATGCGAGAAAGTCAAGGTTTGCGGCTCATGACCCTGTGAGTCTCTCCGGCCTTTGGCTGGCGTGTACGGTACACTACGCGGCCCAAAAAGACCGCCGGGCCACAGAGGACGCTGGCTGGCCTCAAGAATGTGCTTATGTTGCCAATTGGGAGCATAAACAAGTTCTCGCAAGGCTGCATGTCTCGCAAGCCTCTTCTAATCTCCCGGAGGAGACGCAGGGGGTCGGGGAGGTGGTGGTTGGACGGAAACACAAAGGCATCGAACACTGAGGGGAATTATCGCAGACACAGCCCCCCTACCGGGATGAGCTAACACCTCCATTGCTTGGCGTTACATCATGACGATGAGTCATAGCACGAGCGGGGTCAGGAGACAGTTAAGTGCACGCGTTGTAAAAAAAAGGTAGACGCTGCATTGGACTGCAGGAAAAACCAAGCATGGACTCGGTACATAAATCATTAACCAACACTTGGTCAGTCCGTTTTAAAGGCAACAAAGCCCAACAAAAAAACCCAGGAACAGTCCAAGAAACAGGTTTAGGTTAAGAGTAGGGTGTAACGGTAGGTGTATTTGTATTGAGCCGTTTCGGTACCGAACGAGTTTCTAAGCTAAAGTCTTAACAAGCTGCTTTGCTTCTTCTGCCTCTGTCTCAGCACCCAGCATTGCCCCACCCACACAACCATCTGAATGGTTACATACAGTATATAGCGGTAACAGCCAATCAGCGGTGCGTATTCAGAGCGCATGTAGTAAATGCTTCAGCGTCGAGCAAATAGGTGTTTAGCAGGTGAGCATAAGGCAGCGTACTCTCCCCAAATGATAATAAACACCTCCCAGTCAACTACTAGTAACAGCACCATGAGCTCGGTGACCTTCGAGAAACTTAAACTGCAACTCGGCTCGCTCGCAGTTCTGGCTTGAGGTGAAGGCTAATTAGCTTTTGGCGTAACGTTAGCTCATAGTGCGGTGTGTGTGTGTTTTCAGCAAAGCTTTGAATGGCAGGGTCCCTGCTATCACACGTCGATAAAAATATAACATTCACATAATAAAAATCGACTACAGGCTTCCCAAATGCTGTGATAAATTAAGCATGATGAGTTGACTTGAAACTGTTTAATGTTGCACTTTTTATATGTAGAAGAAAAGTTTTGTCATTTTATTTAATCCGAGCAACAATTTGATGAAGTTTAATGTTGATTAACATAGCCAGAATTATTATAGTGTTCCCAATGTTAAAAGGATAAAGCCATTAATACATAAATAAGCAATAAATTAATATTTTGTTGTTTTCTTACTGTACCGAAAACTAACCGAACCGTGACCTCTGAACCGAGGTACGTAGCGAACCGAAATTTTTGTGTACCGTTACACCCCTAGTTAAGAGTATAAGTTGTAAAAAGATAGAAGCTGGATTTGACTGCAGGAAAAACCAAGCATGGACTCGGTACATAAATCATTAACCAACACACGGTCACTTTGTTTTTAATGGCAGCATTGTCCAACAAAGAACCCCAAGAACAGTCCAAGAAACAGGTTTAGATTAAGAGTAAGACTGGAAAACAACAATGAGAAGTCAATAAGATTTTGCTTGAAAAACATTCCTTCTCTTCCAAGCGTGGCTGTTTCTGGGAAAAACCAAAACATGTGGGACTTTCGGGGGGTAAACTCAAGGTTAATCTTCAGATCCCAAAGACATTCTACGGATGCGCCAGCCATCTCTTTACGTGATTTTTATGACTTTGGAGAGGATCTGATTTGTTGGCAAGGCGCCTTGGCGGGCCAATTTGGCGCACACAAAGCCAATCTCTTCAGCCCCGTATCCGTTTGAAGCAAGCAAAACAAAACAAAGGCATTAATTGGGGATTACTCGAGAAGATAATCTAAGGCTTGAAACGGCGCTAGACACCATCTTGGGATGAGATCACACAACCGCCACCGGATCCAGCCATTGAAACAAACAAGTCGATGACAAACATAATAATCCCAGAAACCACTCATAGTTCCATTCATTGACTAATAACAGTCGTAATTACACATCGATGGCTCTCTTCAAGTGCTTTCTAGCAATTCCACGTCCTGCGTCTTCTATATAAATCACTGCAGCAAACACAAACAAGGTTGGATTCTAAAGTCAAGGCAGCCCTCTTAATGATATAAGGCCGTGTCTAAGTACTACTACTATGGTAACTACTACAAACAGAGGTCCGACAAGCCGTTAAATGCACATAACGCGCACTGCGGTTTGGTTTCGCTCCATTTGCGACCGGCTTGGCAGTTGTCGAGGTTGAACGACGTAGCGTAAAGTACAAATTAGAAGTTACTCTGACTTTTAATGGCATAAACCACAGATACAGGTGGAAAGAGTTTTTGGGTGTGCCTACATGTATTTGCCTGTAATGTATGACGTGTTTAAAGGGGAACATTATCACAATTTGAAAAGGGTTAAAAACAATAAAAATCAATTCCCAGTGGCTTGTTGTATTTTTTGAATTTTTTTTATTTATTTTACCTAAAAAAAAGCTTTAAAGTGCCTTATTTTCGCTCTCTCGAAGCCACTGTTCATTTCCCTGTGACGTCATACCGTGCTGCCAATGTAAACAAACAATGGCGAATAGCACAGCAAAATATAGCGACATTAGCTCGGATTCAGACTCGGATTTCAGCGGCTTAAGCGATCCAACAGATTACGCATGTATTGAAACGGATGGTTGGAGTATGAAAGTATTGAAGAAGAAACTGAAGCTATTGAGCGAATAGCTATTGACGCTATTCATAGCCATAGCATGGCCGAATAGCTGCCTTAGCATCGCCGGTAAAATGTGCGGACCAAACGATCAGGACTTTCGCATCTTGTGACACTGGAGAGACTTAAATCCGTCGATTGGTAAGTGTTTTTTTTTTCATTAAATGTGGGTGGAAGGAAACGTAATATAGTAGAAGCATTTAAGTCTCACCTTAAAACTCATTTGTATACTCTAGCCTTTAAATAGACCTCCTTTTTAGACCAGTTGATCTGCCGCTTCTTTTCTTTTTCTCCTATGTCCCCCCCCTCCCTTGTGGAGGTGGTCCGGTCCGATGACCATGGATGAAGTACTGGCTGTACAGAGTCGAGACCCAGGATGCACCGCTCGCCTGTGTATCGGTTGGGGACATCTCTACGCTGCTGATCCGCCTCCACTTGGGATGGTTTCCTGTGGGCGGGACTCTCGCTGCTGTCTTGGATCCGCTTTGAACTGAACTCTCGCGGCTGTGTTGGAGCCACTATGGATTGAACTTTCACAGTATCATGTTAGGCCCGCTCGACATCCATTGCTTTCGGTCCCTTCGAGGGGGGGGGGTTGCCCACATTTGAGGTCCTCTCCAAGGTCTCTCATAGTCAGCATTGTCACTGGCGTCCCACTGGGTGTGAATTCTCCCTGCCCACTGGGTGTGAGTTTTCCTTGCCCTTATGTGGGTTCTTCCGAGGATGTCGTAGTCGTAATGGTTTGTACAGTCCTTTGAGACATTTGTGATTTAGGGCTATATAAATAAACATTGATTGATTGATTGATTGAAATGTACATACAGCTATAGCCTAAATAGCACGTTAGCATCGATTAGCTGCCAGTCACGCCGCGACCAAAAATGTCTGATTAGCACATAAGTCAACAACATCAACAAAAATCACCTTTGTGATTTCGTTGACTTCACCGTTGCAAATGCATCTGCAGGTTATCCATACGTCTCTGTGCCATGTCTGTCTTAGCATCGCCGCTAAAATGTGCAGACACTCCGGCACATTCGAGGGGGTCTGGCGGCAGATTTCTCGCCACTTTCGCATCTTCGTGCCAGTGGTGCAACTTGAATCCCTCCCTGTTAGTGTTGTTACACCCTCCGACAACACACCGACGAGGCATGATGTCTCCAAGGTTCCAAAAAATAGTCAAAAAAACGAGAACTATCAGAGCTGATACCCGGTGTTTGTAATGTGTTTGAGAAAATGAAAATGGCGACTTTCTGTCCTAGGAAACGTCACGTACTGACATCGCTTCAAGAGGGCTTAACAGAAAGGCGTTTAATTCGCCAAAATTCACCCATTTTGAGTTCGGAAATCGGTTAAAAAAATATATGGTCTTTTTTCTGCAACATCAAGGTATATATTGATGCTTACATAGGGCTGGTGATAATGTTCTCCTTTAAAGGCCCACTGAAACCCACTACTACCCACCACGCAGTCTGATAGTTTATATATCAATGATGAAATATTAACATTGCAACACATGCCAATACGGCCTTTTTAGTTCACTAAATTGCAATTTTAAATTTCCCGCGAGTTTCTTGTTGAAAACGTCACAGAATGATGTCACGGACTGTCAGGAAATATTAGTGCTGCACCACTAGTGGCTAAAAGTCGTCTGCTTTTTTTTTTTTTTTTTTTTTTTTTTAGTGAAGTGAATTGTTTATATAGCGCTTTTCTCTGGTGACTCAAACCGGTTTACATAGTGAAACCCAATACCTAACTTACATGTAAACCAGTGTGGGAGGCACTGGGAGCAGGTGGGTAAAGTGCATTGCTCTATGACACAACGGCAGTGACTAGGATGGCGGAAGCGAGGATCAAACCTGGAACCGTCAAGTTGCTGGTATGGCCGCTCTATTATTAAAAAAAAAAAAAAAAAAACGTATTTTGATATCGATACATTATTTCCTTGAATTGCCGCAGGGCATATACAGTAGTATGCGCCTGCCTCGTACCACCGCCTGGTCAAACTCGTGACACTTCCCCTGTCATCACCCTCAAAATGGAGGAGGCCGACCCCAATACCGGTAATTTGAAATGGCATAAAGGGAAGAAGACAAAGAGCCATTCAGTAGGACCCAAGCTCCAAGCTTACATCACACTCAAATTTTTACTGCATACCTTTGGTAAGTGCCGAAGTGAGAAGAGGTTTTAAAATAATTAACGCATGCTTACTTTTACCGCATGCCTTTGGTAAGCGCAGGAGTGAGAAGAGGTTTTAAGTTAATTAGCGCCCCGGCGGCAATTCAAGGAAATACGGTAGATCTGATGTTGGTCTATAGATGTAAAAGTTGCAAAAATAAACAATATATGACTTTGGGTCCTGGAAAGGTTAAAAAAATATAAATATTGTGTGGCTTTAGAAAATGGACAAATAATCAAAATGGCCCCCAGGGGAGAAAGTTAGGACACCCCCCGCACTACATGTACTCTAGCTGGATGGCTTCTTCTTTATTTTGTTTGCGCTGCTACGTCAGGCGCCATGCTGGAGTTGTGGGCGGACTTCCTTGATTAAGTGAGCACAAAGCACGCGGGGGGGGGGGGCGGGGGGGTCTGCTTTAATCGCATAATTACACAGTAATTTGGACATCTGTGTTGCTGAATCTTTTGCAATTCGTTCATTTAATAATGGAGACTATAGAGAACAATGCTGCTGGTGGAAAGCGGTGCATTGCGGCTGTCTTTAGCACCGAGACACAGCCGGTGTTTCTTTGTTTGTTGTGAAGCAGAGCGGTCAAGCGAACAGGTTTTCTCTACGTCAACCAGCATGTTTTTGGATGGGAAAATTGTGATATATATATATATATCTTACCGGAGACATCATTGGATTATTTGTCGTCCTGCAGCAGCTGTCAAAAAAGGCAGCTGTGAGCTTGGCCCCTCGGCTTCTCTCTGAGACACTACGTGTTCACCGCAGCCATCCGACCTCAAGGTATGTCTTTACAATCTCACTAAAACACTATTAAAACAATAAGCAGATAAGGGTTCTTCCAGAAGTATCCTAGTAAATGTGT
>NC_084614.1:72518419-72548419 GCF_033978795.1 Nerophis ophidion
CAAATCTTCGTTGACAGAAATGTTGAAATGTTATACATTTATTCTACAATTTTTACAACATTAGAAACCATTAGTAAATCAAAGGCTAATCTGAAGGTGACATAACTCCTGGAAATGACTGGCTTTTAATGGCCAAATGTATAGATGTGTGTATCCAAGTTAAAGAATACACACATCTATACAATTTCTGAAGGGTTAAAACCAATAAAAATCAGTTCCCAGTGGCTTATTTTATTTTTCGAAGTTTTTCTCAAAATTTTACCCATCACGCAATATCCCGAAAAACGGCTTCAAAGTGCCTGATTTACACCCTCGCTATATCCACCCGTCTATTGTCCTGTGACGTCACTGCGTGAAGCCACCAGAGACAAACATGGCGGATAGAACAGAAAGGTATAGCATAGTAGCTCGGATTCAGATTCGAATTTCAGCGCCGTAAGCAATTCAACAGATTACGCATGTATTGAAGCGGATGGTTGGAGTGTGGAGGCAGGTACCGAAAACGAAATTAAAGAAGAAACCGAAGCTTTTGAGCCATATCACGGCATGGGAGAAAGCGCGGACGAATTTGGCGATCGCCTTCTAACCAACGATTGGTATGTGTTTGTTTGGCATTAAATGTGGGTGGAGGGAAAGGCTGGATGCAAATATAGCTACAAATGAGGCACAATGATGCAATATGTACATACAGCTAGCCTAAATAGCATGTTAGCATCCATTAGCTTGCAATCATGCCGTGACCAAATATGTCTGATTAGCACACTCCACATAAGTCAATAACATCAACAAAACTCACTTTTGTGATTTCGTTGACTTTATTGTTGGAAATGCATCTCTGTTACCATGAATTGATTAACGTGGACCCCGACTTAAACAATTTGAAAAACTTATTCGGGTGTTACCATTTAGTGGTCAATTGTACGGAATATGTACTATACTGTGCAATGTACTAATAAAAGTATCAATCAATCAATCAATCAATCAAAGTCGTAGCATAGCTGTCGTAGGTAAAGTGCGCAGAACAAACGAGGGACTTTCGCATCTTTTGACCACTGGTGCAACTTGAATCCGTCTCTGTTCGTTTTGTTACACCCTCCGACAACACACCGACGAGGCGTGATGTCTCCAAGGTACCGGAAAACAGTCGAAAAAATGGAAAATAACAGAGCTGATTTGACTTGGTGTGTGTAACGTGTTTGAAAAAATGGCGTTCGGAAATCGGTTAAAAAAACATATGGTCTTTTTTCTGCAACAGCTTTTTCATTTCGGGCTCCAGTACTCTGGAATGCCCTCCCGGTAACAGTTCGAGATGCCACCTCAGTAGAAGCATTTAAGTCTCACCTTAAAACTAATTTGTATACTCTAGCCTTTATATAGACTCCCTTTTTAGACCAGTTGATCTGCCGTTTCTTTTCTTTTTCTTCCATGGCCCACTCTCCCTTGTGGAGGGGGTCCGGTCTGATCCGGTGGCCATGTACTGCTTGCCTGTGTATCGGCTGGGGACATCTCTGCGCTGCTGATCCGCCTCCGCTTGGGATGGTTTCCTGCTGGCTCCGCTGTGAACGGGACTCTCGCTGCTGTGTTGGATCCGCTTTGGACTGGACTCTCGCGACTGTGTTGGATCCATTATGGATTGAACTTTCACAGTATCATGTTAGACCCGCTCGACATCCATTGCTTTCCTCCTCTCCAAGGTTCTCATAGTCATCATTGTCACCGACGTCCCACTGGGTGTGAGTTTTCCTTGCCCTTATGTGGGCCTACCGAGGATGTCGTAGTGGTTTGTGCAGCCCTTTGAGACACTAGTGATTTAGGGCTATATAAGTAAACATTGATTGATTGATTGATATATTGACGCTTACATAGGTCTGGTAATAATGTTCCCCTTTAAAAAAAAAACGACGACGGTCTCATCCCTGTCTCTTTACTGGCCACAAAATGTAATAAAATTCCGAACTGGAAATCAATAAAAGGTAATTAAAAGGCTCAGCCTTCAAATGAGCAATACCGCCATTGGCCTTTGAATACACTCCGGCCTATCAAATAATGCGATCAATTTCTTTGACTTTCTTTCCCTCACTGCGACGCACACATGTTCTAATTATCTCCCACTTGGTTCTTTTGACTCGTTTTTCCGCCGTGACGTCTTTGAAATATTTCTGAAAAAGGTTCTGAGTCTTGCAGGGGTGCAGACAGGACACGTAGCATTAGCTGCATTAAATAAAAAATACAAAAAAGATTTAAAGCGGCCTTTTAGTTTGATTCACGGCTGAGAACCAGCTACACTGCAAAAACTCAAGTTTTCAAAAACAAGAAAAAAATAAATACAAAAATGAGGGGTATTTAATTTGAACTAAGCAAAATTATCTGCCATTATTCTCACTAATGACAAGTGCACTTTTCTTGGTAGAAAAAAAAGAGACCTTTTTGCTCAATATGTTGAAAAATATTCTTAATATCTTGACATAATGATATAAGCGCACAGCATTACATTTCTTGAAACCAGCAAACTTATACTAAAAACGAATTGATTGTTCTTAATGGAAAGGCAACAAGGCATCCGCTTGTTACTCTTGGGGTCTAATAGCCGCTCAGGAAAATCATATGGTCTAAAAACGCATTTTTCCATCGACAACATGACATCATCGTGCCAAGTCTGTGCTCTTTCAGTCAATTACTGCGCATATATATACAGCCCCGGCACCGGCCAAAATCTTTTTAATTGTCATTTTGAGGAATTTACTTGAACGTGAATGAACTATTTCTGTTTAAAATTGTTTGAAATGCTAAATGTTTAAAAATTAATTGTCAGTTTACTGTACTACTCTACAGTGGGGCAAAAAAGTAGTCACCGATTGTGCAAGTTCTCCCACTTAAAATGATGACAGAGGTCTGTAATTTTCATCAAAGGTACATTTCAACTGTGAAAGACAGAATGTGAAAAAAAAAAATCCAGGAAATCACATTGTAGGAATTTTAAAGAATATATTTGTAAATTATGGTGGAAAATATAATTCAACCATTCAAAGCTCTCACTGACGGAAGGAGGTTTTGGCTCAAAATCTCACGATACATGGCCCCATTCATTCTTTCCTTAACACGGATCAATCGTCCTGTCCCCTTAGCAGAAAAACAGCCCCAAAGCATGATGTTTCCACCCCCATGCTTCACAGTAGGCTTGGTGTTCTTGGGATGCAACTCAGTACTCTTTTTCCTCCAAACACGACGAGTTGAGTTTATACCAAAAGGATTGGGAGAATGTCATGTGGTCAGATGAAACCAAAATAGAACTTTTTGGTATAAACTCAACTCGTCGAGTTTGGAGGAAGAAGAATACTGAGTTGGTTGTGGATATTTTGGATCTTAATGAAGCAAAACACAACAAAAATGTAAAAAAAAAAAATAAAATAACAGCAAATTATGAATGCAAAGTGTAATAAACACCTACAATGTGATATGTTATCACGTAAAAATGTGCGTCCGCATCGGTTTCTGACACAGGCTGCTCTGAAAACAAACTCCGCCCACTCTGCTTTGTTTCTCGTCTGATCGGCTGTGACGTAGATTATCGTAATAACTCGAGTTACTCCCTCCGAGGTCTCAATCAAGGCTCAAGTCCTTCATTTTTCTCCCGTAGACATTTATTTCAACCACGCCTTCTTTTCGTTAACAACCATGCCAAAATAATGCCGTCAGAACTAATAAATAAGAAAAACAGAATTTACAATTAATCTGACATCAAATAAAAGAAAACACATTGATTTCACATAAATTATCCGAAAGAATCGTACCTAATTGAACTCACAAACTCCGAGGGAATAAAGTTTCTTTTAAAGCCGAGATTCTACTAACCTCTTCCATCAAATGCTTGCTCTCTCATGCTGCTTCCCTTATTCCGTCACGTTATATGTAAATAATATATAATCAACACAGTAGTTAATACTATGATTAATGTAAATTGAAAAATTAAATATGGGATATAAATAATAATTGAAGTATAATTGTTTGTACATACAGTAGTATATAATTGGTGGAGCCGCGGCTCGCAGAAACATTACCAGTTTGGGCATAATTCCTCTTATTCGTGTTAAAAACATGAATACCTTGCTCATTTAACAAAGCGGACCTTGTTTTTTTACGGCGATACGAGAGCATTTAAAGCGGAGACATGATGTCGGACATTTGGAGGGAGGACGCGGTCTCGGCCTCGGTAAGATCGTTAGCTTACCGAGCTAACAACCTAGCTAGCTAACAAGTTTCAAACAAAAGTTGCATGAAAAATAATAACATCACACGCTTGTGTGGTGTTCGGGTCTGTGGGACCCGTTTTTATTATTTTATTTAAAGAAAAAAATTATGCAATTAATTTTTCAAACAGAGACTCACTGACTTTGGCTCATTTTCTGTAAAGAACAAATTTTAGAATACATATTTAATGACCACACACCATACACACCCCCTACACATTTCTATTACATATAAGTGTCAAGTGTGGAAATTGATGTTATGTGTACCACGCACACACACACACACACACACACACACACACACACACACACACACACACACAGCAGAGTGTAGGTGGACATAACATCAGAGGGTCAAATGTGCGAGAAAATGAGAGCAGACAGTGTTGACAAACAATGTTACAACCTTGTGTGGGAACCGCAGGTGGAGAAATTGATGTTATATGTATCACGCACACACACACACACATACACACACACAGCAGAGTGTAGGTGCACAGAACATTAGAGGATCAAATGTGCGAGAAAATGAGAGCAGACAGTGTTGACAATGTGGGAACCGCAGGTGCAGAAACACAATAAATTGTTTGTCAACACTGTCTGCTCTCATTTACTCGCACATTTATATTACATATAAGAAGTGTCAAGTGTGGAAATTGATGTTCTGTGTACCACACACACACACACACACACACACACACACACACACACACACACACAGCAGAGTGTAGGTGGACATAACATCAGAGGGTCAAATGTGCGAGAAAATGAGAGCAGACAGTGTTGACAAACAATGTTACAACCTTGTGTGGGAACCGCAGGTGGAGAAATTGATGTTATATGTATCACGCACACACACACACGCAGCAGAGTGTAGGTGCACAGAACATTAGAGGATCAAATGTGCGAGAAAATGAGAGCAGACAGTGTTGACAATGTGGGAACCGCAGGTGCAGAAACACAATAAATTGTTTGTCAACACTGTCTGCTCTCATTTACTCGCACATTTATATTCCATATAAGAAGTGTCAAGTGTGGAAATTGATGTTCTGTGTACCACACACACACACACACACACACACACACACACACACACACACACACACAGCAGAGTGTAGGTGGACATAACATCAGAGGGTCAAATGTGCGGGAAAATGAGAGCAGACAGTGTTGACAAACAATGTTACAACCTTGTGTGGGAACCGCAGGTGGAGAAATTGATGTTATATGTATCACGCACACACACACACACACAGCAGAGTGTAGGTGCACAGAACATCAGAGGATCAAATGTGCGAGAAAATGAGAGCAGACAGTGTTGACAATGTGGGAACCGCAGGTGCAGAAACACAATAAATTGTTTGTCAACACTGTCTGCTCTCATTTACTCGCACATTTATATTACATATAAGAAGTGTCAAGTGTGGAAATTGATGTTCTGTGTACCACACACACACACACACACACACACACACAGCAGAGTGTAGGTGCACAGAACATCAGAGGGTCAAATGTGCGAGAAAAAGAGAGCAGACATTGTTGACAAACAATGTTGCAACCTTGTGTGGGAACCGCAGGTGCAGAAATTGATGTTATATGTATCACGCACGCACACACACACACACACACACACACACAGCAGAGTGTAGGTGCACAGAACATCAGAGGGTCAAATGTGCGAAAAAATGAGAGCAGACAGTGTTGACAAACAATGTTGCAACTTTGTGTGGGAACCGCTGGTGCAGAAACAACAAATTGTCAACACTGTCTGCTCTCATTTACTCGCACATTTCTATTACAGTACATATAAGAAGTGTCAAGTGTGGAAATTGATCTGTGTACCACACACGCGCACACACACACACACACGCACCAGAGCAGAGTGTAGGTGCACAAAACATCAGAGGGTCAAAAGTGCGAGAAAATGAGTGCAGAAAGTGTTGACAAACAATATTGCAACTTTGTTTGGGAACCGCAGGAATAAGCGGTAGGAAATGGATGGAGGTGCAGAAACACAATATATTGTTTGTCAACGCTGTCTGCTCTCATTTACTCGCACATTTCTATTACATATAAGAAGTGTCAAGTGTGGAAATTGATGTTCTGTGTACCACGCACGCACGCACACACACACACACAGCAGAGTGTAGGGTCAAATGTGCGAGAAAATGAGAGCAGACAGTGTTTACAAACAATGTTGCAACCTTGTGTGGGAACCGAAGGTGCCCATCCATCGATTTTCTACCGCTTATTCCCTTTTGGGGTCGCGGGGGGCGCTGGTGCCTATCTCAGCTACAATCAGTCGTAAGGCGGGGCACACCCTGGACAAGTTGCCACCTCATCGCTGGGCCAACACAGATACAGACAACATTCACACCACATTCACACACTAAGGCCAATTTAGTGTTGCCAGTCAACCTATCCCCAGGTGCATGTCTTTGGAAGTGGGAGGAAGCCGGAGTACCCGGAGGGAACCCACGCATTCACGGGGAGAACATGCAAACTCCACACAGAAAGAGCCCGCGCCTGGGATTGAACCCAAGACTGCAGGACCTTCGTATTGTGAGGCAGACGCACTAACCCCTCTGCCACCGTGAAGCCCGCAGGTGCAGAAACACAAAATATTGTTTGTCAACACTGTCTGCTCTCATTTTCTCGCACAATTGACCCTCTGAATGTTAAAATACTGAACAGATTTTTACCTTTTCCCAATAAGTATCCGTTCAGTATTTTAACATAAAAGTGTTTGATTGTAAGGCATTAATGCCACAAAACGCAAAGAGTCCATCAGAGCCACAAACGATGGCTGAGTAACAACAATATGAACATTACACAAGGGTGATCATTTTAGCTAAAATCAGCCAGCTAGAACTTTGTCCATCTCGATTCAGGTATGTTTTAAAGCAGCGTCAATTTGCAACACTAGTTAAATTCTAACGCTGATACCAACCATCGGAAATGTTACCTGGCTTTGTCATGATAGCAGTAATCGCTACATCCGTATTAGCAAGTGTATATTTCATAGAAAGATGATTCCAAAACTGAGTTGCACTCTTGTCTGATTTAGTATGCCACTCGGCAACTTTTGATCCGTTCTTACAGATCAGAAAACTGGTGGCAAGGGTAGGTTTTAAATTTCGGAAAATAGCGAAAATTCTGCGGTGAAATACGCTAACAAATGGAGGATAGAGTGTTTCCTGTAGGGGACAACACGGACCGCTGTAGCTACAAGCTAATGCTAGTCCATCCATTTCTACCACGCAGGAACCCGGGAATCGAGCCTAAGACCTTATCACTGCGAGGCCCAAACGCTATCCCCCGATTAATGCAACGCTAAAAAATGTTGTTGTTGTTGTTGTTGAATTAGCAACAACAACAAAAATGTTTTCGCATTTCTAGCAAAATGTTGTTGTCGGTCAATCCGGCAGTTTGGCTTGGTGTGCTTGGTTGCTAAGAAAGAGGAACACAAACGCCGGCGAAAAACGACTGCTAGCGTAGCACATTGTCGCCAAGCTGATTCCTCGTAAATCACCTTTTCTCCTTCCCTCCAAAAAGGACCCCAGGGGGAAGCCCGATTCCTCTTGTGGCGGTGTGCAGGACGCCGAGGGAAACAGGGAGCAGATGCGCCGAGGATGAAGAGGAGGTTTTGTGGCGGGTGTGGGGGTTGAAAAATAGACGGGAAAAAAGATCACCCCCCAACTCCCCCCCCCCCCCCTCGACCCCCCTTTTTTTCTGGGCAATGTAACCACAGGAGCCGTGGGATTGGAAGCTATTGTAAACACTCCATGACTATTGAGCACAGGGAACACTTTGCTGCACATTGTCAACAAGCAACCGGATTCAAACCTGCGGTTTTTCACACTAACTGATCACTAGAAAAAACAAGGAAGCAGGCCAGATCAATTGCAAGTGACCTCAGTTCCAAAACTCACTCTTTGGCAGCAGATAAAAAAAAACAGCAAAGCGCTCATGTCACGTAGAGGATTTTTGACTAGCTTTTTGTAGTGACATATTCTTAGGAAACAGTATTCTTGTCATACAGAGGCTCTTTGACGAGCTTTTTTTAGTGACACATTCTTAGAAAACAGTATTATACATATACATATATATATATAAATACTATATATATACATATATATATATATTTACATATATATATATATACATACATATATATATATATATATATATATAGTATATATATATAAATAATATATATATATATATATACATGATATATATATACACACACATATATATACACATATATGTGTATATATGTGAACATGGTAGATTTAAGCATTAAATATAATAGAACAAACAACAAATGTAGAAACGCACACTTTTACAATGGAGTTCAGGGTGCGCAACGAATTGCGAGCGCGGCACATATACATATATATATATATAAAACAGTATTATATATATATAATATATATATATATATATATATACACACACATATATATACACATGTGCATACATATACATATACACATATACATACATATACATACACATATATATATATATACACACACATGTATATATATATAGACATATATACAGTACATATATATACACATATATACATATATATACACACATATATACAGTACATATATACATATATATATATACATACATATATATATATATATATATTTTATATATATATATATACATACACACACACATCGGCTCTTTAAATGATAAATGGGTTGTACTTGTATAGCGCTTTTCTACCTTCAAGGTACTCAAAGCGCTTTGACACTACTTCCACATTTACCCATTCACACACACATTCACACACTGATGGAGGGAGCTGCCATGCAAGGCGCCAACCAGCACCCATCAGGAGCAAGGGTGAAGTATCTTGCTCAGGACACAACGGACGTGACGAGGTTGGTACTAGGTGGGATTTGAACCAGGGACCCTCGGGTTGCGCACGGCCACTCTCCCACTGCGCCACGCCGTCCCCAGCGTTTTGGTAGTGGGTTCTTAAAAACAGCAGCGTGTGCTTAGATCATATACAGGAGGGGTGTCAAATCTATTTCCATGTGGGCAGGACTGATAAAATCATGGCACAATAATAAAAAATAAAAAAACAGCTTTGAAATTATTTTTTTTGTCTTACTTTGGCCCAAAAAAAAAAAAAGACAAGGACATTCTGAAAATGAAAAGATTGCAAAATATTCGCTTGGCATAACATTTCAAGTTGATTGAAAATTCTAAAAGGAGACATTGATGCAGTTTCAAAAACACCATGAAGAACACAAGGTTTTTGGACTTCGTCTCAATATTACAATTATAGTATAAACAAACAATTGTCAAAACGACACCATGATAGCCGAATCAAAGATAACATAGCTACAAACTTCACCAATGTGAACATGGTAGATTTAAGCATTAAATAGAATAGAACAAACAACAAATGTAGAAACGCACACTTTTACAATGGAGTTCAGGGTGCGCAACGAATTGAGAGTGCGGCACATAACGCTAACAAGACTTAAGTCTTTACATCTTATTGTTTTATTTTATCCTTTGAGTGGACGTTTTACAGTGAAAAAAGGTATTGTGTGTCACTACAGCATCGGTGTGTCACCATCTGCTGCCAGCCAAAACAGGAGCAGCGCCTAAAGACAGCTGCAGTTTCCTTCATTAAACAATTGCAGCTCATTTTTATACTTAGCACACAGATCTTGCGGACCGGATTAAACGGGTTTGCGGACCGGGTCGTAGGTTTGACACCCCTAAATAGCTTTATTTGGTGATAGATTTTCAAAAAGAGCAGGGCTGTCCTGTCCTTCCCTATATATATGATCTTTGACTACTGTTTTGGTGGATAAGTAAAGACTCCTATCCCTTTAGTGAAGTAAAAATGTGAGGGTAGGACAGTTTAAGCTGTCCAAAAATGTACCACCCATGAATCTTTAAAAGCCTGGAGGCACATTAACTCCAAACTTAACTAATGTGAACATGGTAGATTTAAGCATGAAATAAAAAACGAACAATAAAGGTAGGAACGCACACTTTTACAATGGAGTCCAGGGTGCGCACGTAACTCTAACTAGACCTAACTCTTTGCATCTTACCGTTGTGTTATTTTATTCTTTGAGTGGATAATTTACAATGTGTCGCTACAGCATCAGTCTTTAAAAGCCTTGAGGCACATTAATGCCAAACTTAACCAATGTGAACATTGTAGATTTAAGCATGAAATAGAACAAACAATAAATGTACAAACAAACACTTTTACAATGGAGTCCAGGGTGCGCAACTAATTGCGAGTGCTGCACGTAACGCTAACTAGACCTAAGTCGTTGCATCTTACGTTGTGTTATTTTATTCTTTAAGTGGATAATTTAAAGTGTGTCGCTACAGCATCAGTTTGTCGCCATCTTCTGCCAGCCACAACACAAGCAACGCCTAAAGTCAGCTGCAGTTTCTTTCAATATACAATTGCAGCTCATTTTTATACCTGGCAAACTCATCTCGCGGACCGGATTAAACCTGTTCGCGGGCTGGGCTGTAGGTTTGTCACCCCTGACATAGACAATCTATAAATAGCTTTTTTTGGTGGCAGATCCTTAAAAAGAGCAGGGCAGTCCTGTCCTATGTATATGATCTTTGACTACTGTTTTGGTGAATAAGTAAATCAGAATCAGACATACTTTATTAATCTCCGAGGGGAAATTAAAATTTTCAGAACAATCCCATTCAAGATCGGACAAACGTTACAGGGAGACAGAACAGGATCGCTCATGGGTCTGCCAACTTCCGGCGCCCCTTACAAAAAAGGTGAGATACAGGTAAACAAGTAAGGGGGAATGGGAGAAAAAATAAATGATTGAAAAAAATAAAAAATGGTCTAAGGCTGGGGCCCTGGAGAGGGGGTCCAGACTGAGGCCAAGGGAAAAAACAACTTATAGCCAAACCCTCTTACACATGTGTAAGAGGGAGACATCAAACGTCAAAGTACACAAAGGAAATGAAAAACATTAAAGTAGCGGAGCTGATGCAACCAACCAAGTAAAGACTCCTATTAAGTAAAAATGTGAGGGTATGGCAGTTTTAGCAGTCCAAAAATGTACCACCCATGAATCTTTAAAAGCCTTGAGGCACATTAACTCCAAACTTAACCAATGTGAACATGGTAGATTTAGGCATGAAATAAAACGCACACTTTTACAATGGAGCCAAGGGTGTGCACGTAACTTTAACTAGACCTAAGTATTTGCATCTTACCGTTGTATTATTTTATTATTTGAGTGGATAATTTACAATGTGTCGCTACAGCATCAGTCTTTAAAAACCTTGAGGCACATTAACTCCAAACTTAACCAATGTGAACATGGTAGATTTAAGCATGAAATAGAACAATAAATGTACAAACACTTTTACAATGGAGTCCAGGGTGCACAACTAATTGCGAGCGCTGCATGTAACACTAACTCGACCTAAGTCGTTGCATCTTACCATTGTGTTATTTTATTCTTTGAGTGGATAATTTTTAGTGTGTCGCTACAGCATCAGTATGTCGCCATCTGCTGCCAGCCACAACAGAAGCAGCGCCTAAAGTCAGCTGCAGTTTCCTTCATTAAAGAATTGCAGCTCATTTTTAAACTCAGCAAACTGATCTCGCGGACCGGAATAAATATGTTTGCGGACCGGGTCGTAGGTTTGATACCCCTGATATGGACCATCTCTGAACAGGTTTTTTTGGTTGTAGATCCTTGAAAAGAGCAGGGCAGTCCTGTCCTATACATATGATCTTTGATGGATAAGTAAAAACTCCTATCCCTTTAGTGGAGTAAAAAATGTGAGGGTATGGCAGTTTCAGCTGTCCAAAAATGTTAAAAAGCCTTGAGGCACATAAAATGACAGTTTTTCTCCTAAATTGGCAACACATTATTATTCTTCAAGCATCAAAGTGGTGCACACATGTGCAAGAACCAAGCAGAACTTTCCAGACTTCACATCATGGATCATTTGTCTCTTTATGATAAACAATACAGAAGCCCATCTGGAGCTCCGCAAACGCAAGCGCACCCAAAAATAATAAATTAAAGTATTTTTTTTTTTACCAATAAAGCCCCCATTAATGCGTCATTTTAGCTGAAACTTTTCGGGTGCGTGTTGCATTCAAGGTGCCTCGGACGGAGGATGGGACAGAAGAGGAAGCCGCAATTCAAAGCATCCTTAAGGAGGAAAATGTGACAAAAACTCACCTGCGCAGGTGATGAAGAGCAATCCCAAGAGGAGGTTCCTTATTTGAAGCATCTTTTGGTCGGATAGTGTCCTTTTTTGTTGTTTTTTCAGAAAACAGCTGAGAGGATGTAGCTCGGTGCTCCTTGCACGGACTGCGCGCAACAATGAGTGACAAGCAGCAGCAGCAGCGGCGGCGGCGGCGGCACAGCAGCAGCCGAAGCACTCACACGTCAACACAGGCGCGCCAGCTCAATTGGTAACAGTGCGATTACTCCGCCCGGTGGCCCCGCTCTTGCACAGCATGCCGGAGGAGGCGGAGGAGGGGGCGGTGACAAAGTAGTGCACGGAGACAGCAGATGGTCCACTAATTCGGATTATAGAGCTGGTGCGAACTGGCACGTTGGGGGCTTCGGGGGGGAGGACATTATCCAGACAACTACTGGATAATAAAAGTATTAAAAAGTCATAATAATGAAACAATTGTTTCAATATTAAAAGCGATGACGATCAAGCCTGCATTATATTAACTAGCAAAGAGGGCACTGCCCCACCACAGCTGCTTTTGTTTCTGTTCTTTCGTGGTTCGATTCAACTCGAAAAAAATAATAGTAATAAAATTCAGGTCGTAATGAGAAATGCAAACAAAGAATATTATGGAACAAGTGGTAACGCTAACGTGTTCTAGAACACAAACGCTAGCAATTCTATTCTGATCCATGTCGTAGCGTCTGCTAGCTAACCAGCTATGTTTTTATTTCTGTTTCATGGTTAGTCATCAATTTAGAGCTCCATCAGTAAGCGAGGCTAAACTAAATAAATGCGATAATCCAGTCACTATTATTTATTAAGTCTTTCACAATGCATAGGGGCATATAGAGAAGTGCCCCATCAAAGGTTTGTTTTGCAATTCTCTTAAGAATCAAATCGATTCCCGACTTAATGTCCGCATTCAGTATCGACCCATAGCAAAATGTACATATACATTAACGTATGTTAAAGAACACAAATGCTAGCAATTCTATTCTGATCCATGTCGTAGCGTCTGCTAGCTAACCAGCTATGTTTTGATTTCTGTTTCATGGTTAGTCATCAATTTAGAGCTCTGTCAGTAAGCGAGACTAAGCTAAATAAATGTGATAATCCAGCCACTACTATTTAATAGTCTTTTACAATGGATAGGGGCAATTAGAGAAGTGCCCCATCAAAGGTTGGTTTTGCAATTCTCACATGCATCAAATTGGCATGGTCATCAAATCGATTCCCGACTTAATGTCCGCATTCAGTATCGACCCGTAGCAAAATGTACATATACATTAACGTATGTTAAAGAACACAAATGCTAGCAATTCTATTCTGATCCATGTCGTAGCGTCTGCTAGCTAACCAGCTATATTTTTATTTCTGTTCTATGGTTGGAATAGATTAGCCCTGTCAATTTAGAGCTCTGCCAGTAAGCGAGGCTAAACTGAATAAATGCGATAATCCAGTCACTATTATTTATTAAGTCTTTCACAATGCATAGGGGCATATAGAGAAGTGCCCCATCTAAGGTTTGTTTTGCAATTCTCTTATGAATCAAATCGGTTCCTGACTTAATGTCCGCATTCAGTATCGACCCGTAGCAAAATGTACATATACATTAACGTATGTTAAAGAACACAAATGCTAGCAATTCTATTCTGATCCATGTCGTAGCGTCTGCTAGCTAACCAGCTATATTTTTATTCCTGTTCTATGGTTGGAATAGATTAGCCCTGTCAATTAAGAGCTCTGTCAGTAAGCGAGCCTAAGCTAAATAAATGCGATAATCCAGCCACTACTATTTCATAAAGTATTTTACCATGCATAGGGGCAATTAGAGAAGTGCCCCATCAAAGATTGGTTTTGCAATTCTGGCATGCATTAAATTGGCATGGTCATCAAAACGATTCCCGATTTAATGTCCGCATTCAGTATAAACCCGTATTAAAATTTACATATACATTAACGTATATTAAAGAACACAAATGCTAGCAATTCTATTCTAATCCATGTCGTAGCGTCTGCTAGCTAACCAGCTATATTTTTATTTGTGTTCTATGGTTGGCATAGATTAGCCCTGTCAATTTAGAGCTCTGTCAGTAAGCGAGCCTAAGCTAAATAAATGCGATAATCCAGTCACTATTATTTATTAGGTATTTCACAATGCATAGGGGCAATTAGAGAAGTGCCCCATCAAAGGTTTGTTTTGCAATTCTCTCATGAATCACATCGGCATGGTCGTCAAATCGATTCCCGACCTAATGTTCCCTTTCAGTATCGAGCCGTAGCAAAACGTACACATACGTTAACGTATGTTAAAGAATACAAATGCTATCAATTTCATTTTGATCCATGTCATAGTGTCTGCTGGCTAACTAGCTATATTTTTATTTCTGTTTCATGGTTAGCCCTTTCAATTTAGAGCTCTATCAGTAAGCGAGCCTAAGCTAAATAAATGCGATAACCCAGTCACTATTATTTATTAGGTCTTTCACAATGCATAGGGGCAATTAAAGAAGTGCCCCATCAAAGTTTTGTTTTGCAATTCTCTCATGAATCAAATCGGCATGGTCGTCAAATCGATTCCCGACTTAATGTTCCCATTCAGTATCGACCCGTAGCAAAACGTACACATACGTTAACATATGTTAAAGAACACAAATGCTAGCAATTTTATTTTGATTCATGTCATAGTGTCTGCTGGCTAACTAGCTACATTTTTATTTCTGTTTCATGGTTAGCCTTGTCAATTTAGAGCTCTGTCAGTAAGTGAGGGTTAGCTAAATAAATGTGATATTCTAGTCACTGTTATTTATCTAAGTCTCTCACAATGCATAGGGGCAATGAGAGAAGTGCCCCATCAAAGTTTTTTTTTGAAATTCGGTCATGAATCATGTCGTCAAATCGACTCCCGACTTAATGTTCCCATTCAGTATCGACTCGTAACAACATGTACATATACGTTAAAAATAACACAAATGCTAGCAATTGTATGCTAATCCATGTCGTAGTGTCTGCTAGCTAACTGGCTATATTTTTGTTTATGTTTTATGGTTGGAATGGATTTAGAGTACTATATTTACAATGTATTCAATGCTCAGTGGCGTACTGGTTAGAGTGTCCGCCCTGAGATCAATAGGTTGTGAGTTAAAACCCCGGCCGAGTCATACCAAAGACTATAAAAGTGGGACCCGTTACCTCCCTGCTTGGCACTCAGCATCAAGGGTTGGAATTGGGGGTTAAATCACCAAAGCGGCCACCGCTGCTGCTCACTGCTCCCCTCACCTCACCTCGCAGGGGGTGGGTCAAATGCAGAGAATAATTTCGCCACACCTAGTGTGTGTGTGACAATCATGGGCACTTTAACTTCAATTTTAATCAAGTTTTCACACTGTGGTGACTGCATTATTGGGGCAATGAGGAAAGTGCCCCACCAGAGGGTGCCGTTTCTAAATTCTTTTGTAATTTAATTGTGAAAGAAAAGTGTTTAATAGGATTATATCGCTAGTTCAAAAATCGACCTAGCGATAGATTTAGGAAGAATAGACTACCCTCTGACGTAACGAAACCCGTTAACGAGCAAATCAAGATCAAGGCGAGGACGGGTTATGATATCTGCCGAGCAACACGAGACCTCGCTAACGTATCATCCACAATCTTAGGGATTCCGTCAATCGATGTGACAATTGAGAGGACTGAGGAGATCTTTGAATAGCATTTTTAGTGACAGGTTCTTAGGAAACAGTATTCCTGTCATTTAAGGGATCTTTGACTACCATTTTTTTAGTGACAGATTCTTAGGAAACAGTATTGCTGTCATATAGAGGATATCTGAAAAGCCTTTTTTTTTGTGAGACATTCTTAGAAAACAGTATTCCTGTTATATAGATGATCTTTGACTAGCTTTTTTTAATGACAGACTCTTAGGAAACAGTATTGCTGTCATATAGAGGATCTTTGACTAGCATTGTTTTAGTGACACATTCTTAGAAAACAGTATTCCTGTTATATAGAGTATCTTTGACTAACTTTTTTTAATGACAGATTCTTAGTAAACAGTATTCCTGTCTTTAAGGAGCATTTTTTAGTGAAAGATTTTTAGAAAGCAGTATTCCTGTCATTCAGAGGATCTTTGAATATATATTTTAGTGACAGAATCTTAGGAAACAGTATTCCTGTCATTTAGACAATCTTTGACTAGCTTTTTTTAGTGACAGATTCTTAGGAAACTATTTCTGTAACATTGAGGATCTTTGACTAGCTTTTTTTAGTGACAGATTCTTCGGAAACAGTATTCCTGTCATATAGACAATCTTTGACTAGCTTTTTTTTGTGACAGATTCTTAGGAAACAGTATTCCTGTAACATTGAGGATCTTTGACCAACTTTTTTTAGTGACAGATTCTTAGAAAACAGTATACATGACATATGGAACTTCTTTTTTATTTTTTGCAATAGTTTTTTACTAAAAAAATGTTGCCATATAGAGGATTGTTGATGTTGTTGTTTTTGTCAAAGATTCTTACAAAACAGTATTCCTGTCATTTAGAGGATCTTTGACTATCTTTTTAGTAACAGATTCTTAGGAAACAGTATTTCTGTCAAATGGAGGATCTTTGACTAGGTTTTTTTCATGACGGATGCTAAGGAAACAGTATTCCTGTCATACTGAGGATCTTTGACGAGCAGTATTCCTGTCATTTAGAGGATCCTTGAATATATATTTTAGTGACAAAATCTGAGGAAACAGTATTCCTGTCATATAGACAATCTTTGACTAGCTTTTTTTTAGTGACATATTCTTAGGAAACAGAATTCCTGTCATATAGAGGATCTTTGACTAGCTTTTTTTAGTGACAGATCCTTAGAAAACAGTATTCCTGTCATATAGAAGATCTTTGACTATTTTTTTAGTGACCGATTCTTAGGAAACAGTATTTCTGTCGTATAGAGGATCTTTGACTAGCTTTTTTCATGACAGATGCTTAGGAAACAGTATTCCTGTCATACTGAGGATCTTTGATGAGCATTTTTTTTTGTGAAATATTTTTAGAAAGCAGCATTCCTGTCATCTAGAGGATCTTTGATTATATATTTTAGTGACATATTTTTAGGAAACAGCATTCCTGTCATATAGACAGACAATCTTTGACTAGCTTTTTTTAGTGACAGATTCTTAGGAAACAGTATTCCTGTAACATTGAGGGTCTTTGACTAGCTTTTTTTAGTGACAGATTCTTAGAAAACAGTATTTATGACATATGGAGCATCTTTTTTTTTTTTTGCAATAGTTTTTTACTCAAAAAAAGTTGCCATATAGAGGATTGTTGATGTTATTCTTTTTTAGTCAACGATTCTTACAAAACAGTATTCCTGTCATATAGAGGATCTTTGAATATATATTTTAGTGACATATTTTTAGGAAACAGTATTCCTGTCATTTAGAGGATCTTTGACTATCTTTTTAGTAACAGATTCTTAGGAAACAGTATTTCTGTCAAATGGAGGATCTTTGACTAGGTTTTTTTCATGACGGATGCTAAGGAAACAGTATTCCTGTCATACTGAGGATCTTTGACGAGCAGTATTCCTGTCATTTAGAGGATCCTTGAATATATATTTTAGTGACAAAATCTGAGGAAACAGTATTCCTGTCATATAGACAATCTTTGACTAGCTTTTTTTTAGTGACATATTCTTAGGAAACAGAATTCCTGTCATATAGAGGATCTTTGACTAGCTTTTTTTAGTGACAGATCCTTAGAAAACAGTATTCCTGTCATATAGAAGATCTTTGACTATTTTTTTAGTGACCGATTCTTAGGAAACAGTATTTCTGTCGTATAGAGGATCTTTGACTAGCTTTTTTCATGACAGATGCTTAGGAAACAGTATTCCTGTCATACTGAGGATCTTTGATGAGCATTTTTTTTTGTGAAATATTTTTAGAAAGCAGCATTCCTGTCATCTAGAGGATCTTTGATTATATATTTTAGTGACATATTTTTAGGAAACAGCATTCCTGTCATATAGACAGACAATCTTTGACTAGCTTTTTTTAGTGACAGATTCTTAGGAAACAGTATTCCTGTAACATTGAGGGTCTTTGACTAGCTTTTTTTAGTGACAGATTCTTAGAAAACAGTATTTATGACATATGGAGCATCTTTTTTTTTTTTTGCAATAGTTTTTTACTCAAAAAAAGTTGCCATATAGAGGATTGTTGATGTTATTCTTTTTTAGTCAACGATTCTTACAAAACAGTATTCCTGTCATATAGAGGATCTTTGAATATATATTTTAGTGACATATTTTTAGGAAACAGTATTCCTGTCATATGGACAGACAATCTTTGACTAGCATTTTTTTTTGTGTGACAGATTCTTAGGAAACAGTATTCCTGTAATATTGAGGATCTTTGACTACCTTTTTTTAGTGACAGATTCTTAGAAAACTATATTCATGACAAGTCGAGCTTCTTTTTTTTTTTGCAATAGTTTTTTTCAAAAAAAAGTTGCCATATAGACGATTGTTGTTATTTTTTTTTAGTCAACGATTTTTACAAAACAGTATTCCTGTCATATAGAGGATCTTTGACTATCTTTTTAGTGTCAGATTCTTAGGAAACAGTATTTCTGTCATATAGAGGATCTTTGACTACCTATTTCCATGACATATTCTTAGGGAAACAGTACTCCTGTCAAATAGAGGATCTTTGACTACCTATTTTCATGACATATTCTTAGGGAAACAGTACTCCTGTCATATTGAGGATCTTTGACGAGAATTTTTTTAGTGAAAGATTTTGAAATAACAGTATTCCTGTCATCTAGAGGATCTTTGAACATACATTTTAGTGACAGATCCTTAGGAAACAGTATTCCTGTCGTATAGACAATTTTTGACTAGGTTTTTTTAGTGACAGATTCTTAGGAAACAGTATTCCTGTTATACTGAGGATCTTTGACTAGCTTTTTTTTAGTGACGGATTCTTAGAAAACAATATTCATGTCATATGGAGCTTCTTTTTTTGCAATAGTTTTTTACTAAAAACAAGCTGCCATATAGAGGATTGTTGACAATATTTTTTTGTGAAAGATTCTTAGAAGACAGTATTCCTGTCATAGAGAGGATCTTTGAATAGCATTTTTAGTGACAGATTCTTAGGAAACAGTATTCCTGTCATATAAAAGATCTTTGAGTAGCATTTTGTTAGGGACAGATTCTTAGAAAAAGGTATTCCTGTCATATAAAGCTCCTTTTTTTTTTTTTTTGCAATAGTTTCTTACTAACAACAAGTTGCCAGGATTGTTGACAATATATTTTTAGTGAAAGATTCTTAGGAAACAGTATTCCTGTCATATAGAAGATCTTTGAATATATTTTTAGTGACAGATTCCTAGGAAACAGTATTCCTGTCATATTAACAATCTTTGACTCGCATTTTTTAGTGAAACATTTTCAGAAAACGGTATTCCTGTCATTTAGAGGATCTTTGAATATTTATTTTAGGGACATATTCTTAGACAACAGTATTCCTTTCATATAAAGGATCTTTAAATGGTATTTTTTTTGTGACATATTCTTAGAAAACGGTATTGCTGTCATATAGAGGATCTTTCACTAGCATGTTTTTCGTGACATATTCTTAGAAAACAGTATTCCTGTCATATTGAGGATCATTGACTAGCATTTTTTGTGACATATTCTTAGAAAACATTATTCTTGTCATATAGAGGATCTTTGACTAGCTTTTTTATTGACATATTCTTAGAAAACAGTATTCCTTCATATAAAGGATCTTTGACTAGCATTTTTTGTTACATATTCTTAGAAAACAGTATTCTTTTCATTTAGAGGATCTTTGACTATCTTTTTTGAGTGACATATTCTGAGAAAAAAGTATTCCTGTCCTATAAAGGATCTTTGACTAGCATTTTTTTAGTGACAGATTCTTAGAAAAAGGTATTCCTGTCTTATAGTTTCTTTTTTTTTTTTACAATAGTTTCTTACTAAAAACATGTTGCCAGGATTGTTGACAATATATTTTTAGTGAAAGATTCTTAGAAAATAGTATTCCTGTCATATAGAAGATCTTTGAATATACTGTTAGTGACAGATTCCTAGGAAACAGTATTCCTGTCATATTGACAATCTTTGACTAGCATTTTTTGTGTGAAACATTTTCAGAAAACAGTATTCCTGTCATTTAGAGGATCTTTGAATATTTATTTTAGGGACATATTCTTGGACAACAGTATATAAAGGATCTTTAAATAGTATTTTTTTTGTGACATATTCTTAGAAAACGGTATTGCTGTCATATAGAGGATCTTTCACTAGCATGTTTTTCGTGACATATTCTTAGAAAACATTATTCTTGTCATATATAGGATCTTTGACTAGCTTTTTTATTGACATATGCTTAGAAAACAGTATTCCTGTCATATAAAGGATCTTTGACTAGCATTTTTGTTACATATTCTTAGAAAACAGTATTCTTTTCATATAGAGGATCTTTGACTATCTTTTTTGAGTGACATATTCTTAGAAAAAAGTATTCCTGTCCTATAAAGGATCTTTGACTAGCTTTTTTTTAGTGACAGATTCTTAGAAAAAGGTATTCCTGTCTTATAGTTTCTTTTTCTTTTTTTTTTTTACAATAGTTTCTTACTAACAACAAGTTGCCAGGATTGTTGACAATAAATTTTTAATGAAAGATTCTTAGAAAATAGTATTCCTGTCATATAGAAGATCTTTGAATATACTGTTAGTGACAGATTCCTAGGAAACAGTATTCCTGTTATATTGACAATCTTTGACTAGTATTTTTATTTGTGAAACATTTTCAGAAAACGGTATTCCTGTCATTTAGAGGATCTTTAAATATATTAGTGACATATTCTTAGGAAACAGTATTCCTTTCATATAAAGGATCTTTAAATAGCATTTTTTTGTGTGACATATTCTTAGAAAACGGTATTGCTGTCATATAGAGGATCTTTGACTAGCTTTTTTTATTGACATATTCTTAGAAAATAGTATTCCTGTCGTATAGAGGATCTTTGACTAGCTTTTTTTTATTGACATATTCATAGAAAAACGTATATCTGTCATAAAGAGCTTTTTTTTTTACATTTTTTGAAATAGGTTCCTATTAACAACAAGCTGCCATATTGAGGATTTTCGACAAGTATTTTTGTTAGTAGGTTCTTAAAAACAACAAAGCACTCTTGTCATATAGAGGATCTTTGATTGTCTTTGCAGTAAGTTCTTAAAAACAAAGCAAAGAGGGTATTTGTCGAGCGTTTTTGGTGATAGATTCGTAAAAACAGAAGATTTTTTTTTCTGTCATACAGTGAATCTTTTTCTGTTAAGAAAGTGAGGAGCGGTTATTCAATCCCCTGCCACTGGGGGCGTAACTGTACACGAGTGCGGAGCTTGCTACGTTATGTCGTGATGTTGTGTCTGGTAATCAAAAAATGCAAGCCAAGTAATTGGACGTCTGCCTGTTGTTCATGCCAATTACCCCTAAAACATGTTGCAATTAGGGCTGGCACGATTACCGGTATAATTAACCGTTGTAAATTTCCCAACGGTTAGTATTACCATTTCAAATGATCCTAAAACTGTGACTGAATACCACGTTTGAAAACAGACGGAGAGACTGCTTATTTCATGGAGAAGCAGCTAGATTAAAGGCTAACATGGATACAAAATTAATATATTATTGGGATTGTAAGTACAAACCCCGTTTCCATATGAGTTGGGAAATTGTGTTAGATGTAAATATAAACGGAATACAATGATTTGCAAATCATTTTCAACCCATATTCAGTTGAATATGCTACAAAGACAACATATTTGATGTTCAAACTGATAAACAGTTGTTTTTTTGCAAATAATCATTAACTTTAGAATTTGATGCTAGCAACACGTGACAAACAAGTTGGGAAAGGTGGCAATAAATACTGATAAAGTTGAGAAATTCTCATCAAACACGTATTTGGAACATCCCACAGGTGTGCAGGCTAATCGGGAACAGGTGGGTGCCATGAGTGGGTATAAAAGCAGCTTCCATGAAATGCTGAGTAATTCACCAACAAGGATGGGGCGAGGGTCACCACTTTGTAAGCAAATTGTCGAACAGTTTTAGAACAACATTTCTCAACGAGCTATTGCAAGGAATTTAGGGATTTTACCATCTACGGTCCCTAAAATCATCAAAAGGTTCAGAGAATCTGGAGAAATCACTGCACGTAAGCGATGATATTACGGACCGTTGATCCCTCAGGTGGTACTGCATCAAAAACAGACATCAGTGTGTAAATGATATCACCACATGGGCTCAGGAACACTGCATAAAACCATTGTCAGTAACTACAGTTGGTCGCTACATCTGTAAGTGCAAGTTAAAACTCTGCTATGCAAAGCGAAACCCATTTATCAAAAACACCAATTAAGAACGCCGCTGGCTCTGCTGGGCCCAAGCTCATCTAAGATGGACTGATGCAAAGTGGAAAGGTGTTCTGTGGTCTGACGAGTCCACATTTCAAATTATATTTGGAAACTGTGGAAATGGTGTCCTCCGGAACAAAGAGGAAAATAACCATCCGGATTGTTATAGGCGCAAAGTTGAAAAGCCAGCATCTGTGAGGGTATGGGGGTGTATTAGTGCCCAAGGCATGGGTAACTTACACATCTGTGAAGGCACCATTAAGGCTGAATGGTCCATACAGGTTTTGGAGCAACATATGTTGTCATCCAAGCAACGTTATCATGGACGCCCCTGCTTATTTCAGCAAGACAATGCCAAACCACGTGATACAACAGCGTGGTTTGGTAGTAAAAGAGTGCGGGTACTTTCCTGGCCCGCCTGCGCTCCAGACCTGTCTCACATCGAAAATGTGTGGCGCATTATGAAAAGTAAAATATGACAGCTGAGACCCCTGACTGTTGAACAACTGAAGCTCTACATAAAACAAGAATGGGAAAGAATTCCACTTTCAAAGCTTCAACAATTAGTTTCCTCGGTTCCCAAACATGTATTGAGTGTTGTTAAAAGAAAATGTGATGTAACACAGTGGCGAACATGCCCTTTCCCAACTACTGTGGCACATGTTGCAGCCATGAAATTTGAAGTTAAGTATTGTTTGCAAAAAAAAAATAAAGTTTATGAGTTTGAACATCAAATATCTTGTCTTTGTAGTGCATTCAACTGAATATGGGTTGAAAAGGATTTGCAAATCATTGTATTCCGTTTGTATTTACATCCAACAGAATTTCCCAACTCATATGGAAACGGGATTTGTACTTTTTGAGCACTTTCATGATAGGAATGATCATTTTGATATGACGTTCAATATTTTTCTTCAGCTAGCTAGATAGTACTAAATATCAGTTTTAAAATGTATAGCTTATTCGTACGGATGAGTTATTACTTTTCTCAATTAAAAAAACAATTATGCAAGAAAAAAAACATGTTTAGGCCTGAAAAGCAGCTACGATGTGGAAGACAATGAAGCAGCCTTCAACATTCCCGACACTCCACTTCAGAATGAGTTTGTTGGTCTACAAAAGACGCCTGCTTGACTGCACAAACAACTGCTAGTACTTTGTTCAACGTCCTTGAAGGCTGAGGAGTGAAGAGTATTTGGTGTGTTTTTGGCAGCCGTTGAGTCACAACTTTTACCCGAAACGTCGTGAAAGTGTTAGACGCACCTGTTTCTGGTCGGCTTGCCAGCACACCGGAGGTGAAGAGCGCGGGCGCCCTCTGGAGGCGGAATGGCAGAACTGCAGCATCTGAAACGGAGCTGCCGCGCCAAATTTCTTCTCCCTGTAACCCCCACATTTACTTCCGGGGTCATGATTAATACAGACGTTTTGTTAACGCTATATTATAAAAATATAACGCTATATTATAACAATACAGACGTTTTGTTAAAGCTATATTATAAAAAAAAAATTAAAAAACAATTTACAAACACAAGCTAAGGGATGACATAAAAGGAAACGTGACCCCAGAAGTAAATGCGTCATCCCATAGCTTGTGTTTGTAAATTGTTTTTTAATTTTTTTTTTTTTTATAAAATAGCGTTAACAAAACGTCTTTATTTTTAGAATATATAGCGTTAACAAAACGTTTGTGTTAATCATGACCCTGGAAGTAAATGGGGGGGAAGGTTTTTGTAGGGGGGAAGAAATTTGGCGTGACAGAGCCTTTCACCCGTGTTGAGAAACATTTTGGTTTTAATTTGACTCAAATAAGTATTTGGAAAATTGATCAGATTTAAAATCTATGAAGATAAAAAAAACATATATATATATATATATATATATATATATATATATATGGGTGTCCCACGATTCGATTTAATATGGATTCTTGGGGTCACGACTCGATAATTTATCGATTTTTTCTATTCGATTCTCGATTCAAAAACGATATTTTTTCCGATTCAAAACGATTCTTTATTCACTCAATACATAGGATTTCAGCAGGATCTACCCCAGTCTGCTGACATGCTACCAGAGTAGTAGATTAAAAAAAAAAAAAAAAAGCTTTTATAATCGTAAAGGATTATGTTTTATCAACTAATTGCAATAATGTGAATTTGTTTTAACTATTAAACGAACCAAAAATATGACTTATTTTATCTTTGTGAAAACATTGGACACAGTGTGTTGTCAAGCTTATGAGATGCGAAGCAAGTGTAAGCCAATGTGACACTATTGTTATTTTTTATTATTTTTATAAATGTCTAATGATAATGTCAATGAGGGATTTTTAATCACTGCTATGCTGAAATTATAACTAAAATTGATAATATTTATTTTTGTTTCACTACTTTTGGTTTGTTCTGTGTCGTGTTTGTGTCTCCTCTCAATTGCTCTGTTTATTGCAGTTCTGAGTGTTGCTGGGTCAGGTTTGGTTTTGGAATTGGATTGCGTTGTTATGGTATTGCTGTGTAGTGGTTTGTTGGATTGATTTGAAAAAAAATCGATTTAAAAAAAAATGATAATCGATTCTGAATCGCACAGCGTATTCGATTCGATTCGAACCCCCAATATATATATATATATATATATATATATATGCAGTGTGTGGCTGCAAAACAATTTTCTTCTGCTCAACTCAGACAAAACTGAAATTGTTTTCTTTGGCCCACAGAAGCACAGAGAAACTGTTATTAGTCACCTTCTGATTCCCGCCCTGTAATCTAATAATCAGGTTAGAAATCTAGGGGAAATAATGAACTCAGACTTCAACTTTAACAGCCACATTAAGTCAATAAGATCTGTTAACCACCTGAAAAAACATTGGCATAATCAGAGGAATAATGTGTACATTAGTCTTGGATAGACTAATCCATGCCTTTGTCTGCAGCAGTGGCCCTTCTCACTTGGCTCTCTAAACCAGCTGTAAAGCAGCTGCAGTACATCCAGAATGCTGCTGCTCGAGTCCTGACTAGAACTAGGAAATCGGACCATTTTAGTCCAGTGCTCAGATCACCACACGGACTTCCTGTTCCTCAGAGATTAGACTTTAAAACCGCAATCCTTGTGTTTAAGTCTTTTCATCTAAATAAATAAATGATAAATGGGTTGTACTTGCATAGCTCTTTTCTACCTTCAAGGTACTCAAAGTGCTTTAACACTACTTCCACATTTACCCATTCACACACACATTCACACACTGATGGAGGGAGCTGCCATGCAAGGCGCCAACCAGCACCCATCAGGAGCAAGGGTGAAGTGTCTTGCTCAGGACAGAACGGACGTGACGAGGTTGGTACTAGGTGGGAATTGAACCAGGGACCCTCGGGTTGCGCACAGCCACTCTCCCACTGCGCCACGCCATGTTAGAACCATACGAACCATCTCCAGCTCTGAGAACCTAAGGGAGTGTTCTCTTGCCAGTTATTAGAATCAGGACTAAACATGGTCAAACTATATTTTAGTTTTAAGCTCCTAAAATCTGCAAGTCTTCCTGAAGTTGTGAGACGGGCCTCAGTGTTGGCAATATACAAATCTAGCCTAAAAAGACTTGTATTTTATACTGCATATGACAACTGAAAGTATTTCAATCAATCAATCAATCAATGTTTACTTATATAGCCCTAAATCACTAGTGTCTCAAAGGGCTGCACAAACCACTACGACATCCTCGGTAGGCCCACATAAGGGCAAGGAAAACTCACACCCAGTGGGACGTCGGTGACAATGATGACTATGAGAACCTTGGAGAGGAGGAAAGCAATGGATGTCGAGCGGGTCTAACATGATACTGTGAAAGTTCAATCCATAATGGATCCAACACAGTCGCAAGAGTCCAGTCCAAAGCGGATCCAACACAGCAGCGAGAGTCCCGTTCACAGCGGAGCCAGCAGGAAACCATCCCAAGCGGAGGCGGATCAGCAGCGCAGAGATGTCCCCAGCCGATACACAGGCGAGCAGTACATGGCCACCGGATCGGACCGGACCCCCTCCACAAGGGAGAGTGGGACATAGGAGAAAAAGAAAAGAAACGGCAGATCAACTGGTCAAAAAAGGGAGTCTATTTAACCTGCCTCTTGTGTTAGCTTTCTGTTACCATCTCTTATGTTAACGGGTCGGTTTTAAATCAGCTGTAAAATACACTAAAAACAATTATCTATCATCCAATTTGTTTCTCATCTCTTGGTTACCTTGTTAGGCTTCCTTATCCTTGAAAATATTGGTTTTAATATTTTTGGTTTGGGCCATTGGGCCTTATTTTGTCAGTATACCCCTCGATTTCAATTTTTAAAAATGGTAAAACGAACCTCAAGAGAATCATATAAATAAAAAAAAGGTTGTTGTGTTACCTAAATATTACTAAGGGGTATTAGAACACATCTCTTAAATAAATGTGTTTTGTTTATTTTTTCATTTTAAGAATTTTAACTATAGTAACATCTATGGTGTTACGGGTCATTTTCGACCCATATATATGTACTTCAAGAAAAAGGCTAAAAAGTACTTTTTTTCAGCAACAGAAATCCAACATCAAACAAACAACCAATCAAGCAAATGAAACCAAGAGAAATAGATTACTAGTTCCAAAACTAATAAAAAAACAAAACAAAATCAGAGTGGCAAAAAGTGACACTTTTAGTGTCCGTCTTTTGTTTGTTTTTGTACAGGATAACAAGGTAAAATGAGAATCCACTAAAGCTCACATGATTGGGAGAGGAGCTGGCTGTCAGTGTGTTCAGTTTTGGCTCTTATCATTGCTTTATCATCTTATTTTTATAACCGGGTCGAAACCGACCCTAACAACACCAAGGGCATAATTTCTCCCAGAACATTTTATAATTTAGTGAAAAAAATTAAAATGTTTTACTTTGTTGACAAAGAGGTTCCTGACAAAGTCAAAAAGCTTTGATGCAAAAAAATAAATGTATGTGGTGTTTTTATGCATTTAAAAACTAAAACGGGTCGGTTTTAGTTTAGACCCTAACACAAGACGAAGGTTAAAGGCTAGAGTATACAAATGAGTTTTAAGGTGAGACTTAAATGCTTCTACCGAGGTGGCATCTCAAACATTTACCGGGAGGGCATTCCAGAGTACTGGAGCCCGAAATGAAAACGCTCTATAGCCCGCAGACTTTTTTTGGGCTTTGGGAATCACTAATAAGCCGGAGTCCTTTGAACGCAGATTTCTTGCCGGGACATATGGTACAATACAATCGGCAAGATAGGATGGAGCTAGACCGTGTAGTATTTTATACGTAAGTAGTAAAACCTTAAAGTCACATCTTAAGTGCACAGGAAGCCAGTGCAGGTGAGCCAGTACAGGCGTAATGTGATCAAACTTTCTTCTTCTTGTCAAAAGTCTAGCAGCCGCATTTTGTACCAACTGTAATCTTTTAATGCTAGACATGGGGAGACCCAAAAATAGTACGTTACAGTAGTCGAGGCGAGACGTAACAAACGCATGGATAATGATCTCGGCGTCTTTAGTGGACAGAATGGAGCGAATTTTAGCGATATTACGGAGATGAAAGAAGGCCGTTCTAGTAACGCTTTTAATGTGTGCCTCAAAGGAGAGAGTTGAGTCGAAAATAATACCCAGATTCTTTACTGAGTCGCCTTGTTTAACTGTTTGGTTGTCAAATGTTAGAGTTGTATCATTAAATAGAGGTCGGTGTCTAGCAGGAGCGATTTGAATGAATTATGATTGTTTTATGATGATTTGTATTTTCTGATATGATTTTAGATCTTTATTTTTGCCTGCTTTTAATTTTCTGTAAAGCATTTTGCATTGCCTTGTGTACAAATTGTGTTCCAGAAATAAAAGGCCTTACCTCGGGTAGACAAGACCAGTCGTAGTGTTCCTTCCTCGATGTGGATCCAACAGTCGTTCTGTCACCCGTCTCCTCCCTGCTGTCGAGTGGGCTATACTACCGACCCCAAAACCAGTGAAGTTGGCATGTTGTGTAAATAGTAAATAAAAACAGAATACAATGATTTGCGAATCCTTTTCAACTTATATTCAATTGAATAGACTGCAAAGACAAGATATTTAACGTTCGAACTGGTAAACTTTGTTATTTTTTGCAAACATTAGCTCATTTGGAATTTGATGCCTGCAACATGTTTCAAAAACGCTGGCACTGAGAAAGTTGAGGAATGCTCATCAAACACTTATTTGGAAAATCGCACAGGTGAACAGGCTAATGGGAACAGGTGGGTGCCATGATTGGGTATAAAAGCAGCTTCCATGAAATGCTCAGTCATTCACAAATGAGGACGGGGCGAGGGTCACCACTTTGTGAACAAATGTGTGAGCAAACTGTCCAAAAGTTTAAGAACAACATTTCTCAACGAGCTATTGCAAGGAATTTAGGGATTTCACTATCTACAGTTTGTAATATCACCAAAATGTTCAGGGAATCTGGAGAAATCACTGCACGTAAGCGATGATATTACGGACCTTCGATCCCTCAGGCAGTACTGCATGAAAAAGCAACAACAGTGTGTAAAGGATATCACCACATGGGCTCAGGAACACCTCAGAAAACCACTGTCAGTAACTGCAGTTTGTCGCTACATCTGTAAGTGCAAGTTAAAACTCTACTATGTAAAGCGAAAGCTATTTATCAACAACACCCAGAAACGCAGTCTGCTTTGCTGGGCCCGAGCTCATGATGCAAAGTGGAAAAGTGTTCTGTGGTCTGACAAGACCACATTTCAAATTGTTTTTGGAAACTGTGGACATCGTGTCCTCAAGACCAAAGAAGAAAAGAACCGTCCTGACTGTTATAGGCGCAAAGTTGAAAAGCCAGCATCTGTGATGGTATGGGGGTGTATTAGTGCCCAAGGCATGGGTAACTTACACATCTGTGAAGGCACCATTAATGTTGAAAGGTACATACAGGTTTTAGAGCAACGTATGTTGCCATCCAAGCAACGCAATCATGGACGCCCCTGCTTATTTCAGCAAGACAATGCCAAGCCACGTGTTAAAGCAGCGTGGCTTCATAGTAAAAGAGTG
>NC_084614.1:72878419-72913419 GCF_033978795.1 Nerophis ophidion
TTTTAAGCACTCATAGAGATTTCCACAAATATTATAATTTGCGACTTTTTACACCTCAGATAAACAACTAAACTCGGTCAAGGTTGATGATGGTCGGCGTCTCGCGGAAGTAAAAGTCGTAAGAATGTTTCTGTAGGTGAAGGATCATTACTGCTGCCAGAATGAAGCAGAGAAAAGCCTCCTGTCCAAAGAACTGGTTGAAGTTCCATCTCAAAGCCGGGCTGCATTTTTTTTTCTTTTTTCAGCAAGTAAGATTTTAAATTGTACACGACCAAAGACAGGGAGGGTATTTGAGGTTTCTTTTCGGCGCTCGAGCATCCATTGAACTGCTTTGTTTACATCGTCTTCCGCATACTTTCAAACTTGCCTTTTTGTGAGAATAAAAAAAACCCTCCCAAACGCAATGTGAAACAAAGATGCATTTTAATGAGTGCCTCCTCTGTCGCCTTTTATGAAGACAAACGTCTTCTCCCCTCTTCTTTGCTGCAAGAGGCCATTTTATTGTAATGCCGCTGCGCTATAAAGCAGCAACAGTGCAGACGGAGGAGAAGCAGAATTAGTCAGCTGGTGGCATTGCTGGCATGACAATGCTCTTATTGTTTTGTTCGCGGAACTACACGGTCGAGTCACTCAGCACTCACTATTTCCAGGACTCCAACCCAATCCCGCTCGTTTTGGACTGGTGTTAATCTGGAAAAAGGCTGACCATATGCTTCAAATACAAGCACCTCCACTCTTTCTCTTTCGGCCTTTTTGTCTTGCGAGAAGATGAGCAAAATCAATGCGTGAATTGATAACCCAAACACGTTTAGAGCTTCGTCTTAGGTCACTGGGAATTAGATTTTTTTTTTTTTGCGAAACTCTGACCAGGTTGAAGCTTTCACTCAGCCAGTCTGCAGAATCTCTGGTGCGTTTTAGATTGGTTTCATTGACAATATTCATGTTTGCATGGACACAAATACAAAACCCAAAACCCAAAAACACAAAACAATGATTTGCAAATCACTTTCAACTTATATTCAATTGAATAGACTGCAAAGATAAGCTACTTAAGGTTCAAACAGAGAAACGTTATTATTTTTTTGCAAATATTAGCTCATTTGGAATTTCCCACAGGTGAACAGGTGGGCATAAAAGCAGCTACCATGAAAAAAGACAGAAAGTTGAGGAATGCTCATCAAACACTTATTTGGAACATCCCGCAGGTGAACAGGCTAATTGGGAACGGGTGGGTGCCATGATTGGGTTTAAAATGAGCTTCCATGAAATGCTCAGTCATTCGCAAACAAGGATGGGACGAGGGTCACCACTTTGTCAACAAATGACTGAGCAAATTGTTCAAGAACAACATTTCGCAAACAGCTATTGCAAAGAAATAAGGGGGTTTCAGCATCTACGGTCCGTAATATCATCAAAAGGTTCAGGGAATGTGGAGAAATCACTGCACGCAAGCAATGATTTTACGGACCTTGGATCCTTCAGGCGGTACTGCATCCAAAATCGACATCAATGTGTAAAGGACATCACCACATGGGCTGAGAAACGCTTAATAAAACGACTGTCAGTAACTACAGTTTGTCGTTACATCTGTAAGTACGAGTTAAAACTCAAAAATGCAAAGCAAAAGGCATTTATCAACAACACCCAGAAACGCTGCCAGCTTCGCTGGGCCCGAGCTCATCTAAGATGGACTGATGCAAAGTGGAAAAGTGTTGTGTGGTCTAACGAGTCAGCATTTCAAAAAATTTTGGGAAACTATGGACGTGGTGTCCTCCGGAACACACAGGAAAAGAACCATGTTATAGGCGCAACGTTGAAAAGCCAGCATCTGTGATGGTATTGGGGTGTATTATTGCCCAAGGAATGGGTAACTTACACATCTGTGAAGGCACCATTAATGCAGATTTTGGAGCAACATATGTTGCCATACAATCAACGTTAACAAGGACGCCCCTGCTTATTTCAACAAGACAATGCCAAGCCACGTGTTACAACAGCGTGGCTTGATAGTAAAATAGTGTGGGTACTAGACTGGCCTGCCTATAGTCCGGACCTGTCTCCCGTTGAAAATTTGTGGCACATTATGAAGCGTAAAATACCACAACGGAGACTCCGGACTGTTAGACAACTTAAGCATCAAGCAAGAATGGGAAAGATTTCCACCTAAAAAGCTTCAAAAATTGGTCTCCTCAGTTCCCAAACGTTTACTGAGTGTTGTTAAAAGGAAAGGCCATGTAACACAGTGGTAAAAATGCCCGTGTGCCAACTTTTTTGCAATGTGTTGCTGCCATTAAAAGTCTAACTTATGATTTTTTGCAAAAAAATTATAAAATTTTGCAATTCGAACATTAAGTATCTTGTCTTTGCAGTCCATTCAATTGAATATAAGTTGAAAAGGATTTGCAAATCATTGCATTAGGTTTTTGTTTACAAATTACCTGACATGCCAACTTTACAGGTTTTGGGTTTTGTATCAATTATTTTATCTGTATTACAACCACAGCTTAATGAAAGGCTAATAAATATGCTAAGAGGCCAGGCAAATGTAAAACAAAATATCTTATAGTTTTTAACTCTCATAATGACTCGAAGTGCATGAGAAGGTCAATGTAGCTCTCTTTGACTGTCATATTGCAACAGAACCCATGTTGTAATCTCTGTGAGGCGAAAACTGCTTAAGTCAGCATTAATACCACCGATGACTTACTCGCAAACAACACCACAGCAAGTGTGACACTTATCCTCCAAAAGCTGAGTTTCAACATTTTAAAGTACATACAGAGCAATATTCCGCATGATATTTCAAAAGGAGTCCACGTTGGCTCCGTTAGGAGGTTGTCTACAGCCACATTCATTTATTTTTTTAGCTGTGCTTTTCCCACAAATAACTTTCATCGGTCTCCTATTTGAGTGAGGTCGTCTTTGAGCAAATCTCTTTAATTCTGGCGCGGTTGGGAAAGTGGCCGTGCCAGCAACCTGAAGGTTCCTGGTTCAACCCCCCACCTTCTACTAACCTCGACACGCCTGTTGTGTCCTTGAGCAAGACACTTCACCCTTGCTCCTGATGGTTCGTGGTTAGGGCCTTGCATGGCAGCTCCCGCCATCAGTGTGTGAATGTGTGTGTGCATGTGGAAGTAGTGTCAAAGCGCTTTGAGTACCTTGAAGGTAGAAAAGCGCTATACGAGTATAACCCATTTACCATTTAAATCCGATTTAACACGTACGCAGATTATTTCGGCGCATTAAAAAAAAAAAAAAAACGGGGCAAAGACGCGGTCTCCTTGCATGACAAGTGTGAATGTGAGGAGAAAAGCAGTACAGAATTCGCATAATGGGCTGTATGCATTATCATTGAAGCAGCACAGCAACAACAGATGAAGCGCTCACATTCAGTGCAGATCAGCACTTTGGCAAACAATGAGCCGGTTAAAGAAGAAAGGGGAAAAAAAAGTAATGGGGTGCTGCAAAATTGCAAAAATACGAGCGAGATAATGTGGCGAGGCTTTTTTTTTATTTTTTATGTCGAATGCAAAAAAAGTATCAATGTCATGCGGTGACATCCGCAAGGACGGATTCGAGCGACTGCACTTTTTTAATCCGTCCACTAGAGGGCGGAGTGACAACCACATTAAATGTTATGGCGTCATCTTGATGGGAATTGTGGCGTACAAATTAATCGGGTGCGGCCGACAGAGTTTCCGCACGATTTCAGGTTGGAGCCGGGCGATATATCGATGTACTCGATATATCGCGATATAGAAAATGACCAAATCGGGATAATCGAGTATACGTTCTCACGCAGTTGCTTTTAGCTGCGGGCATTTGACTACAGGCTCTTCTCACTCTTTCTTGTCTCTGCTTCTCAGAGAGACTTAAACAAGCGCACCTTCTTACACACGTCAGGCGTGCAACGTCACACGCTCCCGCGGAGCAGAGAGGTAGCGACATGGTAACGTTAGCTGTGATGCTAACGGTGAGGGGCGGGCGGTAATACGAGAGAGAGAAGGTGACAACCAGATGCAATGTTATGGCGTCATATTGATGGGAATTGTGGCGTACAGTACTCGGGTGCGGCCGGCAGAGTTTCCGCACGTTTTCAGGTTGGAGCCGGGCGATATATCGATACATCGCGATATAGAAAATGACCAAATCGTGATAATCGAGTATACGTTCTCACGCAGTTGCTTTTAGCTGCGGGCATTTGACTACAGGCTCTTCTCACTCTTTCTTGTCTCTGCTTCTCAGAGAGACTTAAACAAGCGCACCTTCTTACACACGTCAGGCGTGCAACGTCACCCTCTCCCGCGGAGCAGAGAGGTAGCGACATGGTAACATTAGCTGTGATGCTAACGGTGAGGGGCGGGCGGTAATACGAGAGAGAGAAGGTGACAACCAGATGCAATGTTATGGCGTCATATTGATGGGAATTGTGGCGTACAGTACTCGGGTGCGGCCGGCAGAGTTTCCGCACGTTTTCAGGTTGGAGCCGGGCGATATATCGATACATCGCGATATAGAAAATGACCAAATCGTGATAATCGAGTATACGTTCTCACGCAGTTGCTTTTAGCTGCGGGCATTTGACTACAGGCTCTTCTCACTCTTTCTTGTCTCTGCTTCTCAGAGAGACTTAAACAAGCGCACCTTCTTACACACGTCAGGCGTGCAACGTCACCCTCTCCCGCGGAGCAGAGAGGTAGCGACATGGTAACATTAGCTGTGATGCTAACGGTGAGGGGCGGGCGGTAATACGAGAGAGAGAAGGTGACAACCAGATGCAATGTTATGGCGTCATATTGATGGGAATTGTGGCGTACAGTACTCGGGTGCGGCCGGCAGAGTTTCCGCACGTTTTCAGGTTGGAGCCGGGCGATATATCGATACATCGCGATATAGAAAATGACCAAATCGTGATAATCGAGTATACGTTCTCACGCAGTTGCTTTTAGCTGCGGGCATTTGACTACAGGCTCTTCTCACTCTTTCTTGTCTCTGCTTCTCAGAGAGACTTAAACAAGCGCACCTTCTTACACACGTCAGGCGTGCAACGTCACACGCTCCCGCGGAGCAGAGAGGTAGCGACATTGTAACGTTAGCTGTGATGCTAACGGTGAGGTGCGGGCGGTAATACGAGAGAGAGAAGATGCGAATCTGGTAACTAATGGAGGAAGAATTAATTCCCAAGAAAAACATATTTTCCGCCGTCCTCACCACTCTCTGGAGAGACTTCCGGTCTGAGGCATTGCAAGCTCCAGTCCAGAGTCAGACAGAGATGCTGTTGGTCAGCAGGTTCTCTATAGTGCCTCTGTAGAATGGGGGGGAGGGAGCTGTGTTCTTTTCATCCGACGCAAAAAGTGCATGCGCTGCTGAGCTCTTTTTACAAGGGACCAGGTTATATTGTCAGTGATCTGCACCCCCAGGAACTTGGTGTTGCTTACCATCTCCACCGCTGTGCCTTTGATGTATAGTAGAACGTGGCTGGATTGGTGCTTCCTGAAGTCAACAATGATTTCCTTGGTCTTGTTGACGTTCAGGACCAGGTTGTTGGTTCCGCACCAGTCAACCAGATGTTTCACCTCCTCCCTGTAGTCCATGTCGTTATTGTCCCGGATGAGGCCCACCACAGTCGTGTCGTCCGCATACTTCCCAATGTGGTTGGTAGTGGACCTGGCGCAGCAGTCATGGGTCATCAACGTGAACAGCAGTGGACTCAGGACACAGCCCTGGGGGATGCCGGTGCTCAGGGAGATGGAATTGGAGGTGTTGTTGCCCACTCTCAGAGACTGGGGTCCGTCTGTGAGGAAGTCAAGCAGCCAGTTGCATAGGGGGGTACTGAATCCAAGGGGACTCCAGTTTGCTCCACAAATACTGCGGGATGAGGGTGTTGAATGCTGAGCTGAAGTCCAGGAACAACATCCGCACGTGTGTGTCCTTTCCTTCTAGATCAGGGGTGTCAAACTCAAATACAGAGTGGGACAAAATTTTAAACGGAACAAAGCCGCGGGCCAAGGTTGAACAAATTAACCTTTTAATAGGGACCCAAACAAGTTTTGCATTAAATATTGAACAAGCAAGGCTTATATAACTTTAGTGACATGCAAAATCCATCCATTTTCCATTTTCTACCGCTTATTCCCTTTCGGGGTCGCGGGGGGCGCTAGCGCCTATCTCAGCTACAATCGGGCAGAAGGCGGGGTACACCCTGGACAAGTCGCCACCTCATCGCAGGGCCAACACAGATAGACAGACAACATTCACACTCACATTCACACACTAGGGCCAATTTAGTGTTGCCAATCAAACTATCCCCAGGTGCATGTCTTTGGAAGTGGGAGGAAGCCGGAGTACCCGGAGGGAACCCACGCATTCACGGGGAGAACATGCAAACTCCACACAGAAAGATCCCGAGCCTGGATTTGAACCCAGGACTGCAGCACCTTCGTATTGTGAGGCAGACGCACTAACCCCTCTGCCACCGTGAAGCCACATGCAAAATCCAGTTTCAAATAATAATAATAATAATTAAAAAAATATCAATGGAATATCAAATAAAATTTAAAAAATGTTATGCCTTTTTTTCTATTTGCAATCTTCTGGGGTAAATTTTTTCCACAGGCTAATAACGAATTCGAAAATAAAATAACAATAATGAATGAACCAAACACTCAAGCCTTGAAGTAGCAAGAGAAAATACATGAATAAAACGTTAATTATTGGTCAGTTTGCTGGAAGTTTCCCGGAAGAGTTAGCGCTGCAAGGGATTCTGGGTATTTGTTCTGTTGTGTTACTGTTGGAGCCTATTTATATTATTTATTTATTTATTGTTTTGACAATCTAATTCTATAATGCCAATGAAGTTGTTGATTATTTATTGGATGTTTTAAATGAATTATGATTGATTGACTGATTGTTTTCAGCTGCTCACGCTCCTCCTGGTGGGCAACTTCCTCCTCCTATAATTAGGAGGACAGCACAGCTGGGCGCTGCCTTTGTCTGTCTGTCATATTGAAGGAGTGAGGAGTGATATTGTTTGTTTACCACTAGATAAGTTATTTTGTATTATATAGAAATTCAACCACGGTGAATATTTTTTGTTTGTGAAAATAAATTAACACTTTGAAACTGGAAGTATCTCCGCGAGTGCTTATTAGGAATTTAGTACGGCGTGGCGCAGTGGGAGAGTGGCCGTGTGCAACCCGAGGGTCCCTGGTTCAAATCCCCACCTAGTACCAACCTCGTCACGTCCGTTGTGTCCTGAGCAAGACACTTCACCCTTGCTCCTGATGGGTGCTGGTTAGCGCCTTGCATGGCAGCTCCCTCCATCAGTGTGTGTGTGAATGGGTAAATGTGGAAGTAGTGTCAAAGCGCTTTGAGTACCTTGAAGGTAGAAAAGCGCTATACAAGTACAACCCATTTATTTATTTATAAAACCTCCTCCTCAAGGCTACTCTGCAAACTTTATTTTTATTTTTTCTAAACCTTTTTGGAAAGACAGAGTGGCCGTAACAGTTACGGTGCGGATGTTCACCCGAAATGTGTTTGTCATTCCTGTTTGGTAGAAGCATTTAAGTCTCACCTTAAAACTCATCTGTATACTCTAGCCTTTAAATAGACCTCCTTTTTAGACCAGTTGATCTGCCGCTTCTTTTCTTTCTCCTATGTCCCCCCCTCCCTTGTGGAGGGGGTCCGGTCCGATGACCATGGATGAAGTACTGGCTGTCCAGACTCGAGACCCAGGATGGACCGCTCGCCTGTATCGGTTGGAGACATCTCTACACTGCTGATCCGCTTGAGATGGTCTCCTGTGGACGGGACTCTCGCTGCTGTCTTGGATCCGCTTTGAACTGAACTCTCGCGGCTGTGTTGGAGCCACTATGGATTGAACTTTCACAGTATCATGTTAGACCCGCTCGACATCCATTGCTTTCGGTCCCCACATCTGAGGTCCTCTCCAAGGTTTCTCATAGTCAGCATTATCACTGGCGTCCCACTGGATGTGAATTCTCCCTGCCCACTGGGTGTGAGTTTTCCTTGCCCTTTTGTGGGTTCTTCTGCGGATGTTGTAGTCGTAATGATTTGTGCAGTCCTTTGAGACATTTGTGATTTGGGGCTATATAAATAAACATTGATTGATTGATTGATGGTGTGGGTTCACAGTGTGGCGCATATTTGTAACAGTGCTAAAGTTGTTTATACGGCCACCCTCAGTGTGACCTGTATGGCTGTTGACCAAGTATGCCTTACATTCACTTGTGTGTGTGTGTGTGTGTGTGTGTGTAAAAGCCACAAATATTATGTGACACGCTGTTAGTATGGAGGAAAAGCGGACGTGACGACAGGTTGTAGAGAACGCTAAAGGCAGTGCCTTAAATGCATGCCCCCAATATAGTTGTCCAGGTGGAAATCGGTAGAAATTCGGGAGAATGGTTGCCCCGGGAGATTTTCGGGAGGGGCACTGAACTTCGGGAGTCTACTGGGAAATTTGTAGGGTTGGCAAGTATGAGTATTAGCGGTGAATGCGGTGTTAAAGCGGCACTGACGCTGTATAATACCGGCGGGCCAGCTCTAATCCTAAATTGATATTGCTTCAAGGGCCAAATTAAATTACACGGCGGGCCAGATTTGGCCCACGGGCCAGAGTTTGACACATATGTTCTAGATGTTCTAAGCTCAGGTAAAGTGCGGAGGAGATGGCGTCCTCTGTGGAGCGGTTAGGGCGATAAGCAAACTGGTATGGGTCAAATGTTGGTGGAAGTCTGGAGACAATGTATTCCTTTTACCAGCCTCTCGAAGCACTTCATTATGATGGGGGTGAGTGCCACGGGGCGGTAATAATGGAGGGAGGAGATTATGGGTTTTTTAGGCACTGGGATGATTGTGGCCGTCTTAAAGGCCTACTGAAATGAGATGTTCTTATTTAAACGGGGATAGCAGGTTCATTCTATGTGTCATACTTGATCATTTTGCGATATTGCCATATTCTTGCTGAAAGGATTTAGTAGAGAACATCGACGATAAAGTTCGCAACTTTTGGCCGCTAATAAAAAAGCCTTGCCTGTACCGGAAGTAGCAGACAATGTGCGCGTGACGTCACGGGTTGTAGGGCTCCTCACATCCTCACATTGTTTACAATCATAGCCACCAGCAGCAAGAGCGATTCGGACCGAGAAAGCGACGATTTCCCCATTAATATGAGCGAGCATGAAAGATTCATGGATGAGGAAAGTTAGATTGAAGCACTAGAAAAAACAAAAAAAAGGCGACAGCATTGGGAGCGATTCAGATGTTATTAGACACTTTACTAGGATAATTCTGGAAAATCCCTTATCTGCCTATTGTGTTACTAGTGTTTTAGTGAGATTATAAAGTCATACCTGAAAGTCGGAGGGCTGCGGTGACCGCCAGTGTCTCCGAGGCAAGCCATATAGAGGAGCCAATAAAGTCACAGCTGTTTACAACCATAGCCACCAGCAGCAAGAGCGATTCGGACCGAGAAAGCGACGATTTCCCCATTAATATGAGCGAGCATGAAAGATTCATGGATGAGGAAAGTTAGATTGAAGCACTAGAAAAAACAAAAAAAAGGCGACAACATTGGGAGCGATTCAGATGTTATTAGACACTTTACTAGGATAATTCTGGAAAATCCCTTATCTGCCTATTGTGTTACTAGTGTTTTAGTGAGATTATAAAGTCATACCTGAAAGTCGGAGGGCTACGGTGACCGCCAGTGTCTCTGAGGCAAGCCATATAGAGGAGCCAATAAAGTCACAGCTGTTTACAACCATAGCCACCAGCAGCAAGAGCGATTCGGACCGAGAAAGCGACGATTTCCCCATTAATTTGAGCGAGCATGAAAGATTCATGGATGAGGAAAGTTAGATTGAAGCACTAGAAAAAACAAAAAAAAGGCGACAACATTGGGAGCGATTCAGATGTTATTAGACACTTTACTAGGATAATTCTGGAAAATCCCTTATCTGCCTATTGTGTTACTAGTGTTTTAGTGAGATTATAAAGTCATACCTGAAAGTCGGAGGGCTGCGGTGACCGCCAGTGTCTCCGAGGCAAGCCATATAGAGGAGCCAATAAAGTCACAGCTGTTTACAACCATAGCCACCAGCAGCAAGAGCGATTCGGACCGAGAAAGCGACAATTTCCCCATTAATATGAGCGAGCATGAAAGATTCATGGATGAGGAAAGTTATATTGAAGCACTAGAAAAAACTAAAAAAAGGCGACAACATTGGGAGCGATTCAGATGTTATGAGACACTTTACTAGGATAATTCTGGAAAATCCCTTATATTGTGTTACTAGTGTTTTAGTGAGGTTATAAAGTCATACCTGAAAGTCGGAGGGCTGCGGTGACCGCCAGTGTCTCCGAGGCAAGCCATATAGAGGAGCCAATAAAGTCACAGCTGTTTACAACCATAGCCACCAGCAGCAAGAGCGATTCGGACCGAGAAAGCGACGATTTCCCCATTAATATGAGCGAGCATGTAAGATTCATGGATGAGGAAAGTTAGATTGAAGCACTAGAAAAAACAAAAAAAAGGCGACAACATTGGGAGCGATTCAGATGTTATTAGACACTTTACTAGGATAATTCTGGAAAATCCCGTATCTGCCTATTGTGTTACTAGTGTTTTAGTGAGATTATAAAGTCTTACCTGAAAGTCGGAGGGCTGCGGTGACCGCCAGTGTCTCCGAGGCAAGCCATATGGAGGAGCCAAGAAAGTCACAGCTGCCTTTTTGACAGCTGATGCAGGAGGACGCAAACTCCGCTCAAGTCTCCGGTAAGAGCCGACTTAATATCACAATTTTCTCATCCAAAACCTTGCTGGTTGACATGCGGTAGAGAAACATGTTCGCTTGACCGCTCTTTTCCATATTGAAGCTTCACAACAAACAAAGAAACACCGGCTGTGTTTTGGTTGCTAAAGGCAGTTGCAATCCACCGGGATGCAACTCAGTATTCTTCTTCCTCCAAACATCCCAAGAACACCATACCTACTGTGACGAATGGGGGTGGGAACATCATGCTTTGGGGCTGTTTTTCTGCTAAGGGGAGAGGACGACTGATCCGTGTTAAGGAAAGAATGAATCGTGAGATTTTGAGCCAAAACCTCCTTCCATCAGTGAGAGCTTTGAATGGTTGACCAAATACTTATTTTCCACCGTAATTTACAAATAAATTCTTTAAAATTCCTACAATTTTTTTTTTCACATTCTGTCTCTCACAGTTGAAGTGTACCTATGATGAAAATTACAGACCTCTGTCATCATTTTAAGTGGGAGAACTTGCACAATCGCTGGCTGACTAAATACTCTTTTGCCCCACTGTATGTACAAATATATTCAACAATTTTTGTGTGTTTTTTTGGGGGTATTTATAATGCGGGAAAAAAACAAAAAAATCTGCTTTTCATTAGTTGTCAATCACGATCAAGTACCTTCTTATTGTTCTCAAATGCAGTCATTAACTTGAAGGGCTTTTAAGGGGAGATAAGTGGCTCTGCTTTTTTATTCATTTTTTTTTGGGGGGGGGGGGATGAGTTATTACTCAGAGTGTGTGACATTTCAAATCTCTTTAAATGCCGCTATCGGAGCTTTTAGGGAACGTTCGGGACGCTTAATGTTCCCTCGGGCAGCGTTGACGTCTCTCTTGTTGCAGACCTTGGATGCAAAATGTAAGCGGTATAAAGAACAAGACAAAAACGAATGAGATACTTGAAGGATTCCTGGAATTGGATGGAGGTTTTTTTTTTTTTTTCATCCATTGATTTGTACAGTAAGGGAGAGAGAGAGAGAGAGAAGCTCAAACCAAGTACATCGTCATGGCGACAGGAGGGGACACATGCAATCGGTTGTTGTTGTTATTCCAACTTGTCTTTGTGTCCACGAGTCACGCTTGAGCGGCCATGCTCGTGCATGTCTGGCCCTACACGACGCTGCACGGCCCAGTTATGTAAAAGCCGAGGGAGGCTAATCGAGTGACCACGTCCAATACAAAATGTATTACTGTGCATTTGCGCCTGACAGGGATTGATGGGATACATTACTCTCAGAAATAGGAGGTAGGGTCAGGTGGGCAGCAGTGGAATTTTTTTTTTTTTTTTTTTTTTTTTCCCCCCCCACCCCACGGATGGATTATAGCCCTCGGAGGAGTGATTTCCAAAGTATGAATGGATATGTTCTTTTATTTATTTTTTAGTTTATTTTTTTGAACACCTCACACACCACTCTTCAATCCAAATCCAGTCCAATCCATTTTATTTATATAGCACATTTAAACAACAATAACGTTTCCAAAGTGCTGCACAGCCATGTTAAAAACAATTGTAAAAAAAAAAATAATAAATTAAAAAATATATATATGCACCTGGGGATAGGTTGATTGGCAACACTAAATGGTCCCTAGTGTGTGAATCTGAGTGTGAATGTTCTCTGTCTATCTGTGTTGGCCCTGTGATGAGGTGGCGACTTGTCCAGGGTGTACACTGCCTTCCGCCCGATTATAGTTGAGAAAGGCGCCAGCGCCCCACGCCACCCCGAAAGGGAATATGCGGTAGAAAATGGATGGATATATATATTATGCTCCACCAATGACTGAATAAAACCCATCCATCTATCCATCATCTTCCGCTTATCCGAGGTCGGGTCACGGGGGCAGCAGCCTAAGCAGGGAAACCCAGACTTCCCTCGCCCCAGCCACTTCGTCCAGCTCTTCCCGGGGGATCCCGAGGCGTTCCCAGGCCAGCCGGGAGACATAGTCTTCCCAACGTGTCCTGGGTCTTCCCCGTGGCCCCCTACCGGTTGGACGTGCCCTAAACACCTCCCTACCAAAATGGATACATGGATGATACAGCAGAGGATTGGGAGAATGTCATGTGGTCAGATGAAACCAAAATATAAATTTTTGGTATAAACTCAACTCGTCGTGTTTGGAGGAAGAAGAATACTGAGTTGCATCCCAAGAACACCACACCTACTGTGAAGCATGGGGGTGGAAACATCATGCTTTGGGGCTGTTTTTCTGCTAAGGGGACAGGACGATTGATCCGTGTTAAGGAAAGAATGAATGGGGCCATGTATCGTGAGATTTTGAGCCAAAACCTCCTTCCATCAGTGAGAGCTTTGAATGGTTGACCAAATACTTATTTCCCACCATAATTTACAAATAAATTATTTAAAATTCCTACAATGTGAATTCCTGGATTTTTTTCCCCACATTCTGTCTCTCACAGTTGAAGTGTACCTATGATGAAAATTACAGACCTCTGTCATCATTTTAAGTGGGAGAACTTGCACAATCGCTGGCTGACTAAATACTTTTTTGCCCCACTGTATGTAATATATATCAATATAGATCAATACAGTCTGCAGGGATACAGTCCGTAAGCACACATGATTGTATTTCTTTATGAAACCCCGCCGCCCGCAGTACTTTTTTAGCGGTGGTATAGTACCGAATATGATTCATTACTATTGCGGTACTATATTAAGACCAGTATACCGTTATCATCGGCGGTCACTCTAAATGAGTATGACGATCCTCCTAGTATTGATTGATTGATTGATACTTTTATTAGTAGATTGCACAGTACAGTACATATTCCGTACAATTGACCACTAAATGGTAACACCCGAATAAGTTTTCAACTTGTTTAAGTCGGGGTCCACGTTAATCAATTCATGGTAAAAGTAGGAGTATATCCCTTTATGGAGGATGCCTGTGTGTGACTTTGTTTAACGTGGAGAGACTGGTGCACAGACAGTCACCACACGATCCTTGACAGATCTGGGTCAGGGGTCCAGTGGCATGGAGTCTAAGACCACTGGGAAACCTTTTCTGCTGCAGCCTTCCTCCGCCATTCCAGCCGTTGTGACGCCTCATAGGGTTCGCAATCATCCTCAGCCTGCTCCGCCGTTTAGGTCTTCGCCGTATCCCTGGCTCGGGGGCAGTCTGGTACTAGGCCTTCGCCAAAGACCACCTGGGGTAACAGTAGTAAAGCGGGTTAACGTCCTAGTGCCCCTAAGACCCCTTAGAGCAGGGGTCGGGAACCTTTTTGGCTGAGAGAGCCATGAAAGCCAAATTTTTTAAAAGTGTATTACCGTGAGAGCCGTATCATATGTTTTAACACTGAATACAACTAAATGCATGCATTTTTTAAGTAAGACCTACATTTTTAGAGTATAAGTCTTATATTTTATATCATTTTTAATTCTGAAACTAACCAATAATAAATAAAATACTTCTTTGGCAACACTAAATTGGCCCTAGTGTGTGAATGCGGGTGTGAATGTCGTCTGTCTATCTGTGTTGGCCCTGGGATGAGGTGGCGACTTGTCCAGGGTGTATGCCGCCTTCTGCCCAAATGCAGCTAAGATAGGCTCCAGCAACCCCCGCGACCCCAAAAGGGACAAGCGGTAGAGAATAGATGGATGGACTTCTTACCATTGATGTGACTTATTGAACAAGGTGCGGTTGAAAACTGATGGATGGATTAAAATGCATAAGAATGTTTTATATGTTAAACGTTATTTTTAACACTGATTACTGGCGGAATTATTCATTACTAATCGTGTTAAGTAATGTCAGCTCAGATGTATTTGAGAGCCAGATGCAGTCATCAAAAGAGCCACATCTGGCTCTAGAGCCATAGGTTCCCTACCCCTGCCTTAGAGGAGCCATCTAAGAGCCGTCTTTTTCATGGACGCCCCTGCTTATTTCAGCAAGACAATGCCAAGCCACATTTAGCACGTGTTACAACAGCGTGGCTATGTAAAAAAAAAGTGTGCGGGTACTTTCCTGGCCCGCCTGCAGTCCAGACCTGTCTCCCATGGAAAATGTGTGGCGCATTATGAAGCGTAAAACACGACAGCGGAGACCCCGGACTGTTGAACGACTAAAGCTCTACATAAAACAAGAATGGCAACGAATTCCACTTTCAAAGCTTCAACAATTAGTTTCCTCAGTTCCCAAAAGTTTATTGAGTGTTGTTAAGGGGAAAAGGTGATGTAACACAGTGGTGAACATGCCCTTTCCCAACTACTTTGGCACGTGTTGCAGCCATGGAATTCTAAGTTAATTATTAATTGAAAAAAAAAAAATAAAGTTGAACATCAAATATCTTGTCTTCGTAGTGCATTCAGTTGAATATGGCTTGAAAAGGATTTGCGAATCATTGTATTGGCAACACTAAATTGGCCCTAGTGTGTGAATGTGAGTGTGAATGTCGTCTGTCTATCTGTGTTGGCCCTGTGATGAGGTGGCGACTTGTCCAGGGTGTACCCCGCCTTCCGCCCGATTGTAGCTGAGATAGGCGCCAGCGCCCCCCGCGACCCCGAAAGGGAATAAGCGGTAGAAAATGAATGGATGGATGGATGTATTTTGTTTATATTTACATCTAACACAATTTCCCAACTCATATGGAAACGGGGTTTGTATATATATAAATGTCCATCCATCCATTTTCTACCACTTATTTCCTTTTTTGGGTCGCGGGGGGTGCTGGCGCCTATCTCAGGGTATTATATATATAAAAAAATATATTTATAAGTGAGTGTGAATGTTGTCTGTCTGTCTGTGTTGGCCCTGCGATGAGGTGGCGACTTGTCCAGGGTGTACCCTCCCTTCCGCCCGATTGTAGCTGAGATAGGCGCCAGCGCCCCCCGCGACCCCGAAAGGGAATAAGCGGTAGAAAATGGATGGATGGATGGATATATATCTGTTCTATTCTATATTGTTCATTTTGAAGTTATTACATGTGGTCGGTATCAAACATGGATGAGCAATCCTGCTCTTTATGTATCGTGCGAGTGTAGGGGTGACCCTCTCCTCCTAAGTTTTGTATTTTTTCCGCATGCAGAAGTCCTTCCTATAAGGCACGGCTCCAACCGTCATCCGCCTTACATCATAATCACCGTTGTTCTTGCAGCATCCATTACTCGCCACCTGCTGGTTCTACAAAGACGGATGAGTCCATTTATCAGGGCTCATGTTTTGCTAACACCCGCCCTCCGCGCAGACACACACACACACACACTGAGTCTGTAGGTGAGTTTAACCTTGAACACGAGGGAGCGGCCGCCCGCCAAGGGGGCAACTGTGGGCTCTCCGGGCTCCGATAAACATGCCTTGCTGGGCACATCCTAAATGAAAGTGACCCGGAGTGCGAGGGCCGTGCAAAAGGTCTCTTTCTTCAAGAGGGGGAGGTAAATCGTGTTAATATCGCCAGCTAAAAGGATTCCCCCCCCACCCTTCAACGCTGCCGGGGTTTCCGCGCGGAGGCTGCATTAGTTCTGAGCCACATGTCCTAAAGCCAAGTATGGTGTTGTTGTTTGTCCTTTGATGCGTCGTCATCCATCATCCTTTTATTTCTGTGCCGGCAGGTTTCCGTGCAGTTCTTTCTAAAGTGGCTCGTTTTTTACTTGTTCCCCATCAACCAATTTTTTTTTTTTTTTTGTCCAGTGCCTGGTCACATAGGGTGCCAAGGAGATCTAGAAACAACACCGATACATTTTGGATCTACTCTCTACTTTATGCTGCAGCTGTTAAAGGCCTACTAAAACCCACTACTACCCACCACGCAGTCTGATAGTTTATACATCAATGATGAAATAATAACATTGCAACACAAGCCAATACGGCCATTTTTAGTTTACTAAATTGCAATTTTAAAATTTCGCACGAAGTAGCCTGTTGAAAACCTCGCGGTATGCTGACGCGTGACATTTTGATCCAGCACCGACGCCCAGCTATACGCGGTCTGCTTTAATCGCATAATTACACAGTATTCTGGACATCTGTGTTGCTGAATCTTTTGCATTTTGTTCAATTAATAATGGAGACGTCAAAGAAGAAAGATGTAAGTGGGAAGCGGCGTATTGCAGCTGCCTTTAGCCACACAAACACAGCCGGTGTTTCCTTGTTTACATTCGGCTCTTACCGTGAAGTGAATTGTATTTATATGGCACTTTTCTCTAGTGACTCAAAGCGCTTTACATAGTGAAACCCAATATCTAAGTTACATTTAAACCAGTGTGGGTGGCACTGGGAGCAGGTGGGTAAAGTGCCTTGCCCAAGGACACAACGGCAGTGACTAGAATGGCGGAAGCGGGAATCGGACCTGCATCCCTCAAGTTGCTAGCACGGCCACTCTACCAACCGAGCTACGCCGCCCCGTGGACATGAGCGGAGAGTTTGCGTCGTTCCTCCTGCAGCTGTGGACTCTCTTGCCTCCTCCCGACCGTCGGATGCTTACTCCGTGGAGGGAAGGGAAAAAAAATCTCAGCCTTGTCAAGAAACGTGGCTTAATAAATGACACCCGGTTTCAAGTAGGCCTGGGCGATAAAACGATATCAATGTGTATTCCCTCAGACACTGGCGGTCACCACACCCGTGGCCACACCCTTACGACTTTCAGGTACGACCATATAATCTCACTAAAAAACTAGTAACACAATAAGCAGATAAGGGATTTTCCAGAATTATCCTAGTAAATGTTTTCTTCCAGTCCTTCACTCTCACTTTCCTCATCCACGAATCTTTCATCCTCGCTCAAATTAATGGGGATATCGACGTTTTCTCGGTCCGAATCGCTCTCGCTGCTGGTGGCCATGATTGTAAACAACGTGAGGATGTGAGGAGCCCTACAACCCGTGATGTCACGCGCACATCGTCTGCTACTTCCGGTACAGGCAAGGCTTTTTTATTAGCGGCCAAAAGTTGCGAACTTTATCGCCGATGTTCTCTACTAAATCCTTTCAACAAAAATATGGCAATATCGCGGAATGATCAAGTATGACACATAGAATGGACCTGCTATTCCCGTTTGAATAAGAAAATCTCATTTCAGTAGGCTTTTATCTGTAGTGAATTTTTTGTGAATTATATTTATATAGCTCTTTTCTCAAGTGACTCAAAGCGCTTTACATAGTGAAACCCAATATCTAAGTCACATTAAAAACCAGTGTGGGTGGCACTGGGTGCAGGCGGGTAAAGTGTCTTGCCCAAGGACACAACGGCAGCGACTAGGATGGCGGAGGCGGGAATCGAACCTGCAACCCTCAAGTTGCTGGCACGGCCACTCCACCAACCGAGCTACTGTAAAATTTTTAATAGCCATCAGACTGTATAATGCATATATTCCTTTTTGACTTGACTTGAATTTATAATAGACTGTATTTATGTTATTCACATGTGAATAATGCTGTATAATAGACTGTATTTATGTTATTCACATGTGAATAATGCTGTATAATAGACTGTATTTATGTTATTCACATGTGAATAATGCTGTATAATAGACTGTATTTATGTTATTCACATGTAAATAATGCTGTATAATAGACTGTATTTATGTTATTCACATGTAAATAATGCTGTATAATAGACTGTATTTATGTTATTCACATGTGAATAATGCTGTATAATAGACTGTATTTATGTTATTCACATGTAAATAATGCTGTATAATAGACTGTATTTATGTTATTCACATGTGAATAATGCTGTATAATAGACTGTATTTATGTTATTCACATGTGAATACTGCAGTATAATAGACTGTATTTATGCTATTCACATGTAAATAATGCTGTATAATAGACTGTATTTATGTAATTCACATGTAAATAATGCTGTATAATAGACTGGGGGCAGCACGGTGCCTCAGTCTCTTCTTGGATAGAATTTATAAGAACATACAAAATAACTTCATTCATAAACTCCACTTTGCTGCAGTACACTGTATTCTTACTGTCCTCAGTCTCTTCTTGGATGATATATTAAGGAGCAAATAGAGGAGACCCTCATTCAAAGACTCCACTTTGCGGCGGGGCTCCATATTCTCAGTATCCTAAATCTCCTCTTAGATGGATACATTTATAAGCAAATACAATATAACCTCATTAATAGAGACTACTCTGCTGCAGCGCGCTGTATTTTTACTGCCCTCAGTCTCTTTGTGGATGATATCAAGACGCAAATGCTATACCCTCATGTAAAATACTCCACTTTGTTGCAGCACTCTATAGTCTTGCTGCCCTCGGTCTCTTTTTGGATAAAAATGGTAAACACATTGCCACTGACCCTTGCATAAAGTCTACACTTTGCAGCAGCGCTTTGTTTTCTTGCTGCCCTCTGTCTCCTCTCGGATAAAATGTATAAGAACATCCAAGATAACTTCATTCATAGACTCCAATTTGCTGCAGTACACTGTATTCTTACTGTCCTCAGTCTCTTCCTGGATGATATCAAGAAAAACAAAAAAATACCTTCATTCAAAGACTTTGCGGCGGTGCTCCATATTCTCAGTACCCTAAATCTCTTCTTAGATGGATACATTTATAAGCAAATGCAATATAACCTCATTAATAGAGACTACTCTGCTGCAGCGCGCTGTATTTTTAACGCCCTCAGTCTCTTTGTGGATGATATCAAGACGCAAATGCAAGAGACCCTCATGTAAAATACTCCACTTTGTTGCAGCACTCCTATAGTCTTGCTGCCCCCGGTCTCTTTTTGGATAAAAACGGTAAAAACGTTGCCACTGACCCTCGGGTTTAGTCTACACTCTGCCGCAGCGCTTTGTTTTCTTGCTGCCCTCAGTCTCCTCTTGGATAGAATTTATAAGAACATCCAAGATAACTTCATTCATAGACTCCACTTTGCTGCAGTACACTGTATTCTTACTGTCCTCAGTCTCTTCTTGGATGATATTAAGAAGCAAATAGAAGAGACCCTCATTCAAAGACTCCACTTTGCGGCAGTGCTTCGTATTCTCACTGCCCTAAATCTCTTCTTAGATAGAATTTATAAACAACCACAATATAACCTAATTAATAGACTCCACTTTGCTGCGGCGTGTTGTGTATTTTTACTGCCCTAAGTCTCTTCGTGGATGATATCAAGATGCAAATGCAAGAGACCCTCATTTAACATACTCCACATTGTCGCATCGCTCCGATAGTCTTGCTGCCCTCAGTCTCTCTTTGGATAAAAACTGTGAAAACATTGCCACAGACCCTCGCGTAAAGTCTACACTTTGCCGCAGTGCTTTATTTTCTTGCTGCCCTCAGTGTCCTTTTGGATAAAAATGCTAAAAACATTGCCACTGACCCTCGCGTAAAGTCTACACTTTGCAGCAGTGCTTTGTTTTCTTATTGCCCTCAGTCTCCTCTTTGATATAATTTACAAGAACATACAAGATAGCCTCATTAACAGACTCCACTTTGCTGCAGCGCGATGTATTTTTACTGCCCTAAATCTCTTTGTGGATGATATCAAGATGCAAATGCAAGAGACCCTTATTTAACATACTCCACATTGTTGCATCGCTCCGATAGTCTTGCTGCCCTCAGTCTCTTTTTGGATAAAAACTGTGAAAACATTGCCACGGACACTACACTTTGCCGCAGTGCTTTGTTTTCTTGCTGCCCTCAGTCTCCCCTTGGATAAAATCAAGTAAATACGAACGACCCTGGTTCTCCTCAATGGTTGTTCAATACGATGAGGTTTTTCGAGGCTGTATCTTTTTTTGACGTGGAAAAACCGCCAGACACAAAGACCTTAGAACGGAACTGAGTCGGTAGTCGGCCATAAAAGTTTTACCAACCTCATCTCGACAAATATATCTTGGCTTTTTACGGCCGTGCAGGATATTTGAGTTTGTGGCACACTTCCTCCATCGACCTGTTTGAAGTCGGGACAGCGGGCCCGAGTGTCTCACAGGATTAGTTGTAGCGTGCGTGGGACGTCCGTACGTGGGGAACACTTGGCGAGCGGAGGCAGAAAACGTACCTTTTTTTGTTGGCGGCGCCATTAATCATGGCTTTTAGTGGAAGTATGGCGTGAGGGGATAGATCAGAGGCTGCTTTGGTCGCTGCCCCCGACTTTGGCAGCGAAACAAGAGCCACTCATCACGCGCTGCTGCGACTTACAGCCCGCAGGCCCGCTCCTGACATTTCTCCGTTATACGACACAGGGAGGAAATGCTAATGAAGGAGCAAATGTCATTTTTCCGAGGACGTGCTCTGCTTTTTTTTTTCCCTCCCGCGCGTAAATCGGCGAAGTAGCTATCGGCCGACTTTTGACTTCATTCCCCGACCCTGGTTTAGATACCCGCCGCTGTAACAATGGCTGACTGGGAAATGCGCGCGCGCCGGTGCAGGTTAAGGGGAAGAAGGTGCGCTGGAGGAGTTTATCTTAGTCATAGTAATTGGTTTGCTGGTGTGGAAGCGGGATCATTGGGAAAAATAACTCATTCGGGCCGACTCCGTCCCATTTATCTGTCTGGAAGGCTGCAGGGGGAAATGGCTGGGGGGGTTATGGCGGTCGGTGCTGCTGCAAAGGAATTACCTTACAAAGGCTGAAGGTGCAATGTTGGACGATACAGTCTTGTCCCGAAATGCCACAGCCCCCGTCCTTCGATGAACCAGGTAATGGTACGGGTAGAGAAAACAGATTAATGAAGGCGGAAATTGAACTCGGAGTTGCATCGTTTGAATCTAGTCCCCCAAGGACTCTAATGCATGCAGCGTCGTTTTTAATAACGTTGATGGATGTACGGTCAAAATTAGTCATTCGAATAAGTCGCGCCCCGTATGAATAACAATGAGCCAAAAATATGTTGGAAGACATACAGTCGATACAAATATCCCTGGACGATTGGTCAATGATTTATTTACAGTTGCTGAGCATTATAAGCAGTATTTATCGGTTACTTTGTTGGGTCTGCTCCTGTCTGTGGCCACATTTCAAACCATTTTTTTTATTGGTTTGAGATGTGTCCCTGCACTTAACCGTGGTTCCGAACAAGATCAGAATAATGACTTCCTAAAATGAGCGGGAAATTAAGTTACTTGTAAGGATTGGGCACAATGTACAAATCCTGTTTCCATATGAGTTGGGAAAATGTGTTAGGTGTAAATATAAACGGAATACAATGATTCACCCATATTCAATTGAATGCACTACAAAGACAAGATATTTAATGTTCAAACTCATAAACTTAATTTTTTTTGGGCAAATAATAAATTACTTATAATTTCATTGTTGCAACACGTGCCAAAGTAGTTGGGAAAGGGCATGTTCACCACTGTGTTACATCACCTTTTCTTTTAACAACACTCAATAAGCAGTTGGGAACTGACGAAACTCATTGTTGAAGCTTTGAAAGTGGAATTATTAAATATTTTGGACGACATACAGTCGATACAAATATTCTTGGACGAATGGTCAATGATTTATTTACAGTTGCTGAGCACTATGAGCAGTATTTATCGGTATAGATGGTCTAGGTTGCTTTGTTGGGTCTGCTCCTGTCTCTGGCCACATTTCAAACCAATTTTTTTATTGGTTTGAGATGTGTCCCTGCACTTAACCGTGGTTCCGAACAAGATCAGAATAATGACTTCCTAAAATGAGCGGGAAATTAAGTTACTTGTAAGGATTGGGCACAATGTACAAACCCCGTTTCTACATGAGTTGGGAAAATGTGTTAGATGTAAATATAAACGGAATACAATGATTCACCCATATTCAATTGAATGCACTACAAAGACAAGATATTTAATGTTCAAACTCATAAACTTAATTTTTTTGGGCAAATAATAAATAACTTATAATTTCATTGCTGCACCACGTGCCAAAGTAGTTGGGAAAGGGCATGTTCACCACTGTGTTACATCACCTTTTCTTTTAACAACACTCAATAAGCGTTTGGGAACTGACAAAACTAATTGTTGAAGCTTTGAAAGTGGAATTATTTGCCATTCTTGTTTTGTGTAGAGCTTTAGTCGTTCAACAGTCCAGGGTCTCCAATGTCGTATTTTACGCTTCATTATGCGCCACACATTTTCGATGGAAGACAGGTCTGGACTGCAGGCGGGCCAGGAAAGTACCCGCACTCTTTTTTTACAAAGCCACGCTGTTCTAACACATGCTAAATTTGGCTTGATATTATCTTGCTGAAATAAGCAGGGGCGTCCATGAAAAAGACGGTATGTACCTTTCAGCTTTAATGGTGTCTTCACGGATGTGTAAGTTACCCATGCCTTGGGCACTAATGCACCCACATACCATCACAGATGCTGGCTTTTGAACTTTGCGTCGATAACAGTCTGGATGGTTGGCTTACCTTTTGGTCCGGATGACACGATGTTGAATATTTCCCAAAACAATTTGAAATGTGGACTCGTCAGGCCACAGAACACTTTTCCACTTTGCATCAGTCCATCTTAGATGATCTTGGGCCCAGAGAAGCCGACAGAGTTTCTGGATGTTGTTGATAAATGGCTTTCGCTCTGCATAGTCGAGCTTTAACTTGCACTTACAGATGTAAGTGCAAGTGCAATCTAGATAAATGCCAATAATAATAATAACAACACAAAGTGCAGACTAGAAAAAAACTGTCACATTATCGTTTTTTAGTGAAGTGAAGTGAATTATATTTATATAGCGCTTTTCTCTAGTGACTCAAAGCGCTTTACATAGTGAAACCCAATATCTAAGTTACATTTAAACCAGCGTGGGTGGCACCGGGAGCAGGTGGGTAAAGTGTCTTGCCCAAGGACACAACGGCAGTGACTAGGATGGCGGAAGCGGGAATCGAACCTGCAACCCTCAAGTTGCTGGCACGGCCACTCTACCAACCGAGCTATACCGGTATTTTTTTTTCTTAAAAAAATAACAATATGGCCATCACATACTAAGTTTTTAAAAAAGTTCGGGCACTCTGAACCAAAGTATCAAGTGTCGATATTTCGATTTGAGAATCGATATTATAGCATAAGGAGCTGATATCGTCGGCAGTGATATTTCAGTATCAATCCCGTCATCAATAACAAATATAGCCATGAAGGTAGAGCAGGCAGGCAAATCTCACAGGAATGTCCAGTTATCCGAATTTGTGGCCGGCGTTCTGTCGCCACTACCAGATGTTCTAGAAGGGTCCATTTCGGAGGTGTTGGTTTATAGCCGCTGTGTGTCCAGGCTGCAGCAGAATGCCCGGCCGTAAACTCTGAAGGGTGCGAGAGTGGATGTTTTCTTCTCCATCTACACCAGCCTGTTTCTCACATTCAACGTTTCAATGCATCCCGTTTCCTGCCAAATTCCGTACATTCTCCCTCTGGAAAAAAAAAAAGGCTAAATAAACACGCGGTAAGGACATACGGTTGCCAGGATGCTCACCGATCTCGTCAGCGTGTCCATCATCTTGTGCCTTAACACCGGCAGATGCTGCTGATGGCTCTTTTCCTAGACATAGCGACATCCCATAATGCTCGCCGGGCTTTTAAACTGGTGGTTTTGAGTGATGGCGGCGCCGGCGGGGGGAGTCAGTGCCGGGCTGCCTGCCTGAGGTTGTTTGGAAGACGACGCTAGTTGCCCGGGTGACAGGCGCAGCCTCCCACGGCGATGCATCATCAAGGCGGCGGCGTACAGTACGGCGGTGGAACGTTGGATTCATTTTTGCAACAAAAGTAACGCCTGTCTGTCTGTCGATGTCAATATTGTGCTCTTATTTTGCCGGAGAGTATTGATCGGCGCAAGAAGAATGCGAGGACGGACGAGGAGCGGGCTAAGCTACAAAAGCCGCCTCTGTTTTCTGCAAAGTTTGATAGTTTTTTTTGGGGGGGGGGTTTACAAGATTGTCCTCGTTAAACCGTATTGGACTCGGTGCAGGACTTTTTGGAAGGTGTGGGAGAAGAGGCGAGAGTTGTGGCAGGATAACTTGACATGTCGTCAGCTCACGATTTTTTCACCATTTTGTGGGTTATAAGGGAATAATTTTAACTAAATTTCTGGGTTTTCTTAACTATGAACCATTTTTGGGTCTGTTTTTCAATAAGTAACGCATTTTTGGGTAAAAGGCTTTTTTTTTATTAAAAAAATACTTTTTTTGTAGGGAATTTTATTAAGGATTAATATCACTGTACAAACATACATATACACATACATGTACATATATATTCATTGTACAAACAGACATAAATGTACATATACATTCACTGTACAAACATACATATACACATACATGTACATATACATTCAATGTATAAACATACATATACACATACGATAAATTTACATTCACCGTACAAACATACATATACACATACATGTACATATACATTCATTGTACAAACAGACATAAATGTACATATACATTCACCTTACAAACATAAATATACACATACTGTACATTTACATTCACTGTATAAACATACATATACACATACGATAAATTTACATTCACCGTACAAACATACATATACACATACACACATACTGTACATATACATTCAATGTACAAACATACATATACAGATACATATACATATACATTCACTGTACAAACATGTACATATACATTCGCTGTACAAACATACATATACATATACATATACATTCATTGTACAAACAGAAATACATGTACATACACATTCACTGTACAAACATACACATATACATACATGTACATATACATTCACTGTACAAACACACATATACACATACTGTACATATAAATTCACTGTACAAACATACATATACATATACATTCATTGTACAAACAGACATACATGTACATACACATTCACTGTACAAACATACATATATACATACATATACATATACATTCACTGTACAAACACACATATACACATACTGTACATATAAATTCACTGTACAAACATACATATACAGATACATATACATATACATTCATTGTACAAACATACATATACACATACATGTACATATACATTCACTGTACAAACACACATATACACATACTGTACATATACATTCAATGTACAGATATACATATACACATACTGTACATTTACATTCACTGTACAAACACACATATACACATACTGTACATATAAATTCACTTTACAAACATACATATACAGATACATATACATATACATTCATTGTACAAACAGACATATACACTTACATGTACATACACATTCACTGTACAAACATACATATATACATACATGTACATTTACATTCACTGTACAAACATACATATACACATACTGTACATTTACATTCACTGTACAAACATACATATACACATACAATATATTTTTGGGGGCGTGGTTGGGGCGTGGTTAAGAGGGGAGGAGTACCAACTCGAGTATTTCATTTATATATATATATATATATATATATATATATATATATATATATATATATATATATATATATATATATATATATATATATATATATATATATATATATATATATATATGAAATAATTGACTTTCAGTGAATTCTAGCTATGAGACACTAGTGATTTAGGGCTATATAAGTAAACATTGATTGACTGATTGATGTATATTTTATTATATATATAAATAAAATAAATAGTTTAATTTCAGACGGCACCTATTAGATACACAGTAATAAAAACACAGTTGTTCTACTAACTGTACTGTGCTTGCTGGTTACTAAAAAAACAACAACAACAACACTTACCTTTCACTATTTGAGTAACCTTTGTTCTGCCATTTGCATACTGACGAGAGTCACTTTCCGTCGGGTGCACAACACCACGTAAACCGTTGGCCAGTCAAAGAGCAGCCTCATAACGCTATAGCCAACATTCACCAGGAGATGGCAACAGACAGCATAGAATCAGTCTATTACAGACGGCGTCGCCATGGCTGTAACTTCCTCGTTCTTCTGCTTCGTCTCCTTGTGTGTGCAGTTTTTTATTAAAATCCGTAGATATTGTAACGTGATTGGGCAGGCAAGCTGTTTATATAGTGGGAAAGCGGACGTGAAAACAGGCTGTCCCCACTCAGATCCGCATGGAGCTGTACGGGGCGTGGCCTCCAGCTCCGCTGAATTTCGGGAGATTTTCGGGAGAACATTTCTTCCGGGAGGTTTTCGGGAGAGGCGCTGAATTTCGAGAGTCAACAAAGCTCCAATTGTGCATTCACACACAGCATAAATAGTTTGGTGGACAAAATGAGACAAAGAAAGAGTGGCATAAAACAAGAAAATTGTACATGTAAACTAACTCCGGTGAGTTCAAGGACTGCCAAAATTAGTAGGACAAAATGGCACTCGCCAAATACTCTCATTGTGAAGTGAATTATATTTATATAGCGCTTTTCTCTAGTGACTCAAAGCGCTTTACATAGTGAAACCCAATATCTAAGTTACATTTTAAACCAGTCTGGGTGGCACTGGGAGCAGGTGGGTAAAGTGTCTTGCCCAAGGACACAACGGCGGTGACTAGGATGGCAGAAGCGGGAATCGAACCTGCAACCCTCAAGTTACTGGCACGGCCACTCTAGCAACCGAGCTACGCCGCCCTTCATCAGAAAAGCATGTTTAATACAAATAGTGGGATTTTCCTCTAGAGCGGGGGTCGGCAACCCGCGGCTCTTTAGCGCCGCCCTAGCGGCTCACTGGAGATTTTTCAAAAATGTATAAAAAATGGGAAAAAAAATTAGGGGAAAAAACAATTTTTTTTTGTTTTAATATGGTTTCAGCAGGAGGACAAACATGACACAAACCTATTTAATTGTCATAAGGCACACTGTTTATGTTATACATACTTCACTGATTCGAGTATTTGGCGAGCGCAGTTTAGTCCTACTAATTTTGACGGTCCTTGAACTCACCGTAGTTTGTTTACATGTATAACTTTCTCCGACTTTCTAGGACGTGTTTTATGCCACTTCTTTTTCTTGCTCATTTTGTCCACCAGACTTTTAACGTCGTGCGTGAATGCACAAAGGTGAGCTTTGTTGATGTTATCGACTTGTGTGGAGTGCTAATAAGACATATTTGGTCACTGCATGCTAACATGCTAGTTAGGCTAGCTGTATGTACATATTGCATCATTTTGCCTCATTTGTAGCTATATTTGAGCTCATTTAGTTTCCTTTAAGGCCTTTTAATTCAATTTATATCTCATGACACACTATCTGTATGTAGAATGGCTTTTAATATTTTGCGGCTCCGGACAGATTTGTTTTTGTATTTTTGGTCCAATATGGCTCTTTCAACATTTTGGGGTGCAGACCCCTGGCCTAGAGAAACCCTATTAAAACAAAAATATATTTTTTCCCCATCTTTTTCTGTTTTCATACATTTTTGAAAAGCTCCAGGGAGCCACTAAGGAGGCGCCAAAGAGCCGCAGGTTGCAGACCCCCGCACTAACACGTTCAGTCGATGCTTTGCTGTGCAGAAGAGGATATCCTTAAGCGCTGCATTTCCTACTGCTTTTCAGACAAGCTTAATTGTGTGAAATTCCTTCGTGTAGCTTTGTTAGAAGCAGGTTTGAAATGAGTAAAAAGCGTGACCAAAGTAGACCGGGAGGTTTGTCTCCTCTTGCAAAGCTGTCATAAAGCAATGATGCAGCAGTGGCGGCGGTGGCACGTCAACACCCGTAAAGCTATACATAATGCATGGCATGGGGGAGCGCCGCACACACACACGGCTGCCCGGGCTCATTCTGCCGCAGATTTTTTGATGCATCAGCAGCACCGACTTGTGTGTGTGTGTGTGTGTGTTTTTTTTTTTCTCCGGTGCACGCAGCTCGAGTCCATCTACTTCTTGCTATTCATGGAGCCCCATTAATGATTTATTGAATTACAAATGGCGAGTAATGGGACCCTAATCCGTCATCTGGCTGCCACGATGCTTCGCCGCCTTAAAGATGCTTTTGCCTATTTAAAAGTTACACCATGACCAAATTGAATTTCTCCATTGCTAATGTGTTGGGTAAATGTAATTTTCTAAAAGGGGCGCTTGCTGCGGCGCATAGTAATTAACATACAATGCTGCTTTTCACAAAATTGAGATGAGACTAAGGGTATACGGTATACTGGTATTAGTGTAGTACCGCGATACTAATGAATCATATTCGGTACTATACCTCCTCTGAAAAATACGTTTCTTACAAGTGCCATTATCACTGCAGGACGAGGAATAGCTAAACATGCTTCACAACACACCGTAGCTCGCCGGCGTCAAAATGTAAACAAACGCCATTGGTAGAGCTACACCTAACATCCACTGTAATGATACCAAGTACAAGAGCGTATTAGTCGATACTTCCATGATCGATAATTTGTTGTTTAATGGCTACTTTAGGCAACCTTTTTGAACTTAACCGTGGTTCCGAACAAGATCAGAATAATGACTTCCTAAAATGAGCGGGAAATTAAGTTACTTGTAAGGATTGGACCAGATGTAAAACTGCATGTTTTTATTTTGAAATCATTTGTAGTTAAATAGCTAATTAAGCTACCCAAAGTACACTAAACTTCTTCCAGAAAACATGTGACTTCAGCAAAACATGTTCAAAATCGGGTGTTGTTGATTTGACACTTGTTCTTTTAAAATCATTGTTTGTGGCTATTGGAGAAACGTAGCGAAACGGCTAAAAATATTTACATAATCTTGTTGGGAAGGTACTAAGGTTGTACGGTATACTGGTATTAGTATAGTACCGCGATACTAATGAATCATATTCGGTACTATACCCCCTCTGAAAAATAAGTTTCTTACAAGTGCCATTATCACTGCAGGACGGGGATTAGCTAAACATGCTTCACAACACACCGTAGCTCGCCGGCGTCAAAATGTAAACAAACGCCATTGGTGGAGCTACACCTAACATCCACTGTAATGATACCAAGTACAGGAGCGTATTAGTCGATACTTCCATGATCGATAATTTGTTGTTTAATGGCTACTTTAGGCAACCTTTTTGAACTTAACCGTGGTTCCGAACAAGATCAAAATAATGACTTCCTAAAATGAGCGGGAAATTAAGTTACTTGTAAGGATTGGACCCGATGTAAAACTGCATGTTTTTATTTTGAAATCATTTGTAGTTAAATAGCTAATTAAGCTACAAAAAGTACATTAAACTTCTTCCAGAAAACATGTGACTTCAGCAAAACATGTTCAAAATCGGGTGTTGTTGATTTGACACTTGTTCTTTTAAAATCATTGTTTGTGGCTATTGGAGAAACGTAGCGAAACGGCTAAAAATATTTACATAATCTTGTTGGGAAGGTACTAAGGTTGTACGGTATACTGGTATTAGTATAGTACCGCGATACTAATGAATCATATTCGGTACTATACCTCCTCTGAAAAATAAGTTTCTTACAAGTGCCATTATCACTGCAGGACGAGGAATAGCTAAACATGCTTCACAACATACCGTAGCTCGCCGGCGTCAAAATGTAAACAAACGCCATTGGTGGAGCTACACCTAACATCCACTGTAATGATACCAAGTACAAGAGCGTATTAGTCGATACTTCCATGATCGATAATTTGTTGTTTAATGGCTACTTTAGGCAACCTTTTTGAACTCAACCGTGGTTCCGAACAAGATCAGAATAATGACTTCCTAAAATGAGCGGGAAATTAAGTTACTTGTAAGGATTGGACCCGATGTAAAACTGCATGTTTTTATTTTGAAATCATTTGTAGTTAAATAGCTAATTAAGCTACCAAAAGTACATTAAACTTCTTCCAGAAAACATGTGACTTCAGCAAAACATGTTCAAAATCGGGTGTTGTTGATTTGACACTTGTTCTTTTAAAATCATTGTTTGTGGCTATTGGAGAAACGTAGCGAAACGGCTAAAAATATTTACATAATCTTGTTGGGAAGGTACTAAGGTTGTACGGTATACTGGTATTAGTATAGTACCGCGATACTAATGAATCATATTCGGTACTATACCTCCTCTGAAAAATAAGTTTCTTACAAGTGCCATTATCACTGCAGGACGAGGAATAGCTAAACATGCTTCACAACACACCGTAGCTCGCCGGCGTCAAAATGTAAACAAACGCCATTGGTAGAGCTACACCTAACATCCACTGTAATGATACCAAGTACAAGAGCGTATTAGTCGATACTTCCATGATCGATAATTTGTTGTTTAATGGCTACTTTAGGCAACCTTTTTGAACTCAACCGTGGTTCCGAACAAGATCAGAATAATGACTTCCTAAAATGAGCGGGAAATTAAGTTACTTGTAAGGATTGGACCCGATGTAAAACTGCATGTTTTTATTTTGAAATCATTTGTAGTTAAATAGCTAATTAAGCTACAAAAAGTACATTAAACTTCTTCCAGAAAACATGTGACTTCAGCAAAACATGTTCAAAATCGGGTGTTGTTGATTTGACACTTGTTCTTTTAAAATCATTGTTTGTGGCTATTGGAGAAACGTAGCGAAACGGCTAAAAATATTTACATAATGTTGTTGGGAAGGTACTAAGGTTGTACGGTATACTGGTATTAGTATAGTACCGCGATACTAATGAATCATATTCGGTACTATACCTCCTCTGAAAAATACGTTTCTTACAAGTGCCATTATCACTGCAGGACGAGGAATAGCTAAACATGCTTCACAACACACCGTAGCTCGCCGGCGTCAAAATGTAAACAAACGCCATTGGTGGAGCTACACCTAACATCCACTGTAATGATACCAAGTACAGGAGCGTATTAGTCGATACTTCCATGATCGATAATTTGTTGTTTAATGGCTACTTTAGGCAACCTTTTTGAACTTAACCGTGGTTCCGAACAAGATCAGAATAATGACTTCCTAAAATGAGCGGGAAATTAAGTTACTTGTAAGGATTGGACCAGATGTAAAACTACATGTTTTTATTTTGAAATCATTTGTAGTTAAATAGCTAATTAAGCTACCCAAAGTACACTAAACTTCTTCCAGAAAACATGTGACTTCAGCAAAACATGTTCAAAATCGGGTGTTGTTGATTTGACACTTGTTCTTTTAAAATCATTGTTTGTGGCTATTGGAGAAACGTAGCGAAACGGCTAAAAATATTTACATAATCTTGTTGGGAAGGTACTAAGGTTGTACGGTATACTGGTATTAGTATAGTACCGCGATACTAATGAATCATATTCGGTACTATACCTCCTCTGAAAAATAAGTTTCTTACAAGTGCCATTATCACTGCAGGACGAGGAATAGCTAAACATGCTTCACAACACACCGTAGCTCGCCGGCGTCAAAATGTAAACAAACGCCATTGTTGGAGCTACACCTAACATCCACTGTAATGATACCAAGTACAGGAGCGTATTAGTCGATACTTCCATGATCGATAATTTGTTGTTTAATGGCTACTTTAGGCAACCTTTTTGAACTTAACCGTGGTTCCGAACAAGATCAGAATAATGACTTCCTAAAATGAGCGGGAAATTAAGTTACTTGTAAGGATTGGACCCGATGTAAAACTGCATGTTTTTATTTTGAAATCATTTGTAGTTAAATAGCTAATTAAGCTACAAAAAGTACATTAAACTTCTTCCAGAAAACATGTGACTTCAGCAAAACATGTTCAAAATCGGGTGTTGTTGATTTGACACTTGTTCTTTTAAAATCATTGTTTGTGGCTATTGGAGAAACGTAGCGAAACGGCTAAAAATATTTACATAATGTTGTTGGGAAGGTACTAAGGTTGTACGGTATACTGGTATTAGTATAGTACCGCGATACTAATGAATCATATTCGGTACTATACCTCCTCTGAAAAATACGTTTCTTACAAGTGCCATTATCACTGCAGGACGAGGAATAGCTAAACATGCTTCACAACACACCGTAGCTCGCCGGCGTCAAAATGTAAACAAACGCCATTGGTGGAGCTACACCTAACATCCACTGTAATGATACCAAGTACAGGAGCGTATTAGTCGATACTTCCATGATCGATAATTTGTTGTTTAATGGCTACTTTAGGCAACCTTTTTGAACTTAACCGTGGTTCCGAACAAGATCAGAATAATGACTTCCTAAAATGAGCGGGAAATTAAGTTACTTGTAAGGATTGGACCAGATGTAAAACTACATGTTTTTATTTTGAAATCATTTGTAGTTAAATAGCTAATTAAGCTACCCAAAGTACACTAAACTTCTTCCAGAAAACATGTGACTTCAGCAAAACATGTTCAAAATCGGGTGTTGTTGATTTGACACTTGTTCTTTTAAAATCATTGTTTGTGGCTATTGGAGAAACGTAGCGAAACGGCTAAAAATATTTACATAATCTTGTTGGGAAGGTACTAAGGTTGTACGGTATACTGGTATTAGTATAGTACCGCGATACTAATGACTCATATTCGGTACTATACCTCCTCTGAAAAATAAGTTTCTTACAAGTGCCATTATCACTGCAGGACGAGGAATAGCTAAACATGCTTCACAACACACCGTAGCTCGCCGGCGTCAAAATGTAAACAAACGCCATTGGGGGAGCTACACCTAACATCCACTGTAATGATACCAAGTACAGGAGCGTATTAGTCGATAATTCCATGATCAATAATTTGTTGTTTAATGGCTACTTTAGGCAACCTTTTTGAACTTAACCGTGGTTCCGAACAAGATCAGAATAATGACTTCCTAAAATGAGCGGGAAATTAAGTTACTTGTAAGGATTGGAGCCGATGTAAAACTGCATGTTTTTATTTTGAAATCATTTGTAGTTAAATAGCTAATTAAGCTACCCAAAGTACATTAAATTTCTTCCAGAAATTATGTGACTTCAGCAAAACATGTTCAAAATCGGGTGTTGTTGATTTGACACTTGTTCTTTTAAAATCATTGTTTGTGGCTATTGGAGAAACGTAGCGAAACGGCTAAAAATATTTACATAATCTTGTTGGGAAGGTACTAAGGTTGTACGGTATACTGGTATTAGTATAGTACCGCGATACTAATGAATCATATTCGGTACTACACCCCCTCTGAAAAATAAGTTTCTTACAAGTGCCATTATCACTGCAGGACGAGGAATAGCTAAACATGCTTCACAACACACCGTAGCTCGCCGGCGTCAAAATGTAAACAAACGCCATTGGTGGAGCTACACCTAACATCCACTGTAATGATACCAAGTACAGGAGCGTATTAGTCGATACTTCCATGATCGATAATTTGTTGTTTAATGGCTACTTTAGGCAACCTTTTTGAACTTAACCGTGGTTCCGAACAAGATCAGAATAATGACTTCCTAAAATGAGCGGGAAATTAAGTTACTTGTAAGGATTGGACCCGATGTAAAACTGCATGTTTTTATTTTGAAATCATTTGTAGTTAAATAGCTAATTAAGCTACCCAAAGTACATTAAACTTCTTCCAGAAAACATGTGACTTCAGCAAAACATGTTCAAAATCGGGTGTTGTTGATTTGACACTTGTTCTTTTAAAATCATTGTTTGTGGCTATTGGAGAAACGTAGCGAAATGGCTAAAAATATTTACATAATGTTGTTGGGAAGGTACTAAGGTTGTACGGTATACTGGTATTAGTATAGTACCGCGATACTAATGAGTGATATTCGGTACTATACCCCCTCTGAAAAATAAGTTTATTTCAAGTATCATTATCCCTTCAGGACGAGGAATAGCTAAACATGCTTCACACCACACCGTAGCTTGCTGGTGTCAAAATGTAAACAAACACCATTGGTGGATCTACACCTAACATCCACTGTAATGATACCAAGTACAGGAGCGTATTAGTTGATACTTCTATGATTATATCCATAATTTCGTGTTTAATGGCTACTTTAGGGACTCGTTTTTGACTTGTTTTATTGGTTTGAGATGTTTCCCTGCACTTAACTGTGGTTCCGAACAAGATCAGAATAATGACTTCCTAAAATGAGCGGGAAATTAAGTTTACTTCTAAGGATTGGACGCAATGTAAAACTATGTTTTATATCGAAATCATTTGTCGTTAAATGGCTAATTAAGCTACCCAAAGTAGATTAAACTTCTTCCAGAGAACACGTGACTTTATCAAAACATGTTCAAAATCGGGTGTTGTTGATTTGACACTTGTTTGTGGCAATTGGAGAAACGTAGCTAAACAGCTAAAAAAAAATTTACATAATCTTGTTGTGAAGGTACTAAGGTTGTACGGTATACTGGTATTAGTAT
>NC_084614.1:73263419-73285919 GCF_033978795.1 Nerophis ophidion
TCATAAGATGCCGACAGTTGATATTTAGGAGCGACTGAATTTGTTGCACTATGACAGTTCCATGCTGGAAATCACTGAAAGCGGCCCATTCTTTCACACATGTTTGTAGAAACAGTCTCCATGCCTAAGTGCTTGATTTTATACACCTGTGATTAGAACACCTGATGTTTAACATTTGAATGGATGGACAAATACTTTTGGCAACGTAGTGTATGTTGTTGTTTTCTTCATTTTCCCATAATTTGCTGTCACAAAAACACGTTTTAATTCGATTCCTCCGCAAATAGGTGAATCCATCACTCATTTAGGCTAAATGTGCTATCTCCATTCCGCTGGGAGTTAAAGGCTTTGCCGCATATATTAACGTCGGCCCGGCACGTGCAAAAAAAAAAAAAAAAAAAATGACAGCAAAGCCTTTGACAAATGAGGGCCACTTCGATGTAAACGCCGCACCTACGAAGGCGGCGGCCAATTACCCGTGGCAGAGGTGGGGGTGGCGAGCTTAAAATGCGCTCTTTGATATGTTTTGACAGTGCGGTGCTACATCATAGTTAGCCTGGCAGACACAACCATCAGCCTCACGCTTGATCCCGAACACAGAAGCTGTCAGCCAGGTCAGAAGCGTGGAGGACGACTGGCGGCACGGGGGTACGGGGGGGTTACGGGCGGTGTAGCGAATCACCGGCCAAAAGACGATCCGAGGGCTTGATACTGTTGCCGAGCGACGAGAGGACCCGGTCTGATCACAGGAGGGTCCTTGTGGTGGTTTAAACTGGCGATAATAAGTCGCTAGCGAGCTGGAGAGGTTCATGTTGATTGAGTCGAGGAGGAGGAGGGGAGGCGGGGCCAAGTGTTATCAAACCATCTTTGAAGGTCAGTGTCGGGGTCTAAGAATCCTCGTTTAAAAAAAGCAGGACGTGAAGTCATGACACTCGCAGGCTTTAAAAGAACAGTAGGGGGCGGACAATCCAAGAAACCACAAACTAATTATTTAAAGGCCTACTGAAACCGGCTACTACCGACCACGCAGTCTGATAGTTTGATGAAATATTAACATTGAAGTATCCTGTTAAAAAAAAAACGTCGGTATGCTGACGTCTCGGATTGTAGCGAACATTTTTTTTCCAGCCCGATCCAAGCTATAAGTCGTCTGCTTTAATCGCTTAATTACACAGTATTTTGGACATCTGTGTTGCTGAATCTTTTGCAATTTGTTCAATGAATAATGGAGACGTCAAAGAAGAAAGATGTAGCTGGGGAGCGGTGTATTGCGGCTGCCTTTAGCAACACAAACACAGCCGGTGTTTCCTTGTTTACGTTCCCGACGGTAAAGCTTTACTATGGAACAGAGCGGTCAAGCGAACATGGTTCCCGACCACATGTCAACTGGCAGGTTTCGGTGAGAAAATTGTGGTAATTAGTCGGCTCTTACCGTAGACATGAGCGGAGCTTGCGGACTCTCTTGCCTCCTCCCACCAGAGACACTGGCGGTCACCACACCCGTGGCCACACCCCTCTGACTTTCAGGTACCATATAATCTCACTAAAACACTAGTAACACAAATAGCAGATAAGGGATTTTCCAGAATTATCCTAGTAAATGTGTCTAATAACATCTGAATCACTCCCACTGCCCTCACCTTTTTTTTTCTAGTCCTTTACTCTCACTTTCCTCATCCACAAATCTTTCATCCTCGCTCAAATTAATGGGGAAATTGTCGCTTTCTCGATCCGAATCGCTATCGCTGCTGGTGGCCATTATTGTAAGCAATGTGAGGATGTGAGGAGCTCCACAACCCGTGATGTCACGCGCACATTGTCTGCTACTTCCGGTACAGGCAAGGCTTTTTTATTAGCGACCAAAAGTCGGGAACTTTATCGTCGATGTTCTCTACTAAATCCTTTCAGCAAAAATATGGCAATATCGCGAAGTGATCAAGTATGACACATAGAATGGACCTGCTATCCCCGTTTAAATAAGAAAATCTCATTTTAGTAGGCCTTTAAGTCGGTTCATTGAAGTCTTAAAGTGGACAGTCTGTTTTGATATTTTATTTTCACGTCAATGGGGAGGTGGTGTAGGGGGAGGAGTCAGAGTATTACGAAGAAAAAGTCTCAGAGACCAAAGAAATTAAATGTAACAAAAATATAAGGATTAAGTCGTAATTTTGCAGGAATACGTTGCGGCACTCCAAGAATAAAGCTGTGATTTGACAATAATAAAGTCGCAATATTACCAGAAGAAAGTCGTAACAAGTATTACGAAGAAAAAGTCTCAGAGACCAAAGAAATTAAATGTAACAAAAGGACAAGGATTAAGTCGTAATTTTGCAGGAATACGTTGCAACACTCCAAGAATAAATCCGTGATTTGAAGATAATAAAGTCTCAATTTTACCAGAAGAAAGTCGTAACAAGTATTACGAAGAAAAAGTCTCCGAGCCCAAGTAAATAAAATGTAACAGAAAGAGAAGGTTTAAGTCGTAATTTTGCAGGAATACATTGCAACACTACAACAATAAAGCTGTGATTTGACGATAATAAAGTCGCGATATTACCTGAAGAAAGTCGTAACAAGTATTACGAAGAAAAAGTCTCAGAGACCAATGATATTAAATGTTACTAAAAGAGAAGAATTAAGTCGTAATTTTGCAGGAATACGTTGCAACACTCCAAGAACAAAGCTGTGATTTGACGAGAACAAAGGTGCGATATTACCAGAAGAAAGTCGTAACAAGTATTACGAAGAAAAAGTCTCAGAGACCAAAGTCAATAAATATAACAAAAAGAGAAGGGTTAAGTCGTAATTTTGCAGGAATACGTTGCAACACTCCAAGAATAAAGCTGTGATTTGACGATAATAAAGTTGCAATATTACCAGAAGAAAGTCGTAACAAGTATTACGAAGAAAAAGTCTCTGAGCCCAAAGTAAATAAAATGTAACAAAAAAAAAAGAAGGATTAAGTCGTAATTTTGCAGGAATACGTTGCAACACTCCAAGAACAAAGCTGTGATTTGACGAGAACAAAGGTGCGATATTACCAGAAGAAAGTTGTAACAAGTATTACGAAGAAAAAGTCTCAGAGACCAAAGTCAATAAATATAACAAAAAGAGAAGGGTTAAGTCGTAATTTTGCAGGAATACGTGTCAACACTCCAAGAATAAAGCTGTGATTTGACGATAATAAAGGTGCGATATTACCAGAAGAAAGTTGGAACAAGTATTACGAAGAAAAAGTCTCAGAGACCAAAGTCAATAAATATAACAAAAAGAGAAGGGTTAAGTCGTAATTTTGCAGGAATACGTTGCGACACTCCAAGAATAAAGCTGTGATTTGACGATAACAGAGTCGCAATATTACCAGAAGAAAGTCGTAACAAGTATTACGAAGAAAAAGTCTCGCAGACCAAAGAAATGAAATGTAACAAAAAGATAAGGATTAAGTCGTAATTTTGCAGGAATGCGATGCTACACTCTAAGAATGAAGCCGTAATTTGACGATAATAAAGTTGCAATTTTACCAGAAGAAAGTCGTAACAAGTATTACGGAGAAAAAGTCTCTGTGATTAAAGAAATTAAATGTAACAAAAGGACAAGGATTAAGTCGTAATTTTGCAGGAATACGTTGCAACACTCCAAGAATAAATCCGTGATTTGAAGATAATAAAGTCTCAATTTTACCAGAAGAAAGTCGTAACAAGTATTACGAAGAAAAAGTCTCCGAGCCCAAGTAAATAAAATGTAACAGAAAGAGAAGGTTTAAGTCGTAATTTTGCAGGAATACATTGCAACACTACAACAATAAAGCTGTGATTTGACGATAATAAAGTTGCGATATTACCTGAAGAAAGTCGTAACAAGTATTACGAAGAAAAAGTCTCAGAGACCAATGATATTAAATGTTACTAAAAGAGAAGAATTAAGTCGTAATTTTGCAGGAATACGTTGCAACACTCCAAGAACAAAGCTGTGATTTGACGAGAACAAAGGTGCGATATTACCAGAAGAAAGTTGTAACAAGTATTACGAAGAAAAAGTCTCAGAGACCAAAGTCAATAAATATAACAAAAAGAGAAGGGTTAAATCGTAATTTTGCAGGAATACGTGTCAACACTCCAAGAATAAAGCTGTGATTTGACGATAATAAAGTTGCAATATTACCAGAAGAAAGTCGTAACAAGTATTACGAAGAAAAAGTCTCTGAGCCCAAAGTAAATAAAATGTAACAAAAAAAAAGAAGGATTAAGTCGTAATTTTGCAGGAATACGTTGCAACACTCCAAGAACAAAGCTGTGATTTGACGAGAACAAAGGTGCGATATTACCAGAAGAAAGTTGTAACAAGTATTACGAAGAAAAAGTCTCAGAGACCAAAGTCAATAAATATAACAAAAAGAGAAGGGTTAAGTCGTAATTTTGCAGGAATACGTGTCAACACTCCAAGAATAAAGCTGTGATTTGACGATAATAAAGGTGCGATATTACCAGAAGAAAGTTGGAACAAGTATTACGAAGAAAAAGTCTCAGAGACCAAAGTCAATAAATATAACAAAAAGAGAAGGGTTAAGTCGTAATTTTGCAGGAATACGTTGCAACACTCCAAGAATAAAGCTGTGATTTGACGATAATAAAGTTGCAATATTACCAGAAGAAAGTCGTAACAAGTATTACGAAGAAAAAGTCTCTGAGCCCAAAGTAAATAAAATGTAACAAAAAAAAAGAAGGATTAAGTCGTAATTTTGCAGGAATACGTTGCAACACTCCAAGAACAAAGCTGTGATTTGACGAGAACAAAGGTGCGATATTACCAGAAGAAAGTTGTAACAAGTATTACGAAGAAAAAGTCTCAGAGACCAAAGTCAATAAATATAACAAAAAGAGAAGGGTTAAGTCGTAATTTTGCAGGAATACGTGTCAACACTCCAAGAATAAAGCTGTGATTTGACGATAATAAAGGTGCGATATTACCAGAAGAAAGTTGGAACAAGTATTACGAAGAAAAAGTCTCAGAGACCAAAGTCAATAAATATAACAAAAAGAGAAGGGTTAAGTCGTAATTTTGCAGGAATACGTTGCAACACTCCAAGAATAAAGCTGTGATTTGACGATAATAAAGTTGCAATATTACCAGAAGAAAGTCGTAACAAGTATTACGAAGAAAAAGTCTCTGAGCCCAAAGTAAATAAAATGTAACAAAAAAAGAGAAGGATTAAGTCGTAATTTTGCAGGAATGCGTTGCAACACTACAAGAATAAAGTTGTGATTTGACGATAATAAAGTTGCGATATTACCAGAAGAAAGTCGTAACAAGTATTACGAAGAAAAAGTCTCCAAGACCAAAGAAATTAAATGTAACAAAAAGAGAAGGATTAAGTCGTAATTTTGCAAGAATACTTTATTGATGAATAAAGTTGGAATGTTACATCGATAAAATCGCAACGTTACATCGATAAAGTCGCTACGTTACATAAATAAAGTTGTAACCTTACATCGATAAAGTCGTTACAATACATCGGTAATGGCAGACATTTTCTGGAAATTTAACAATATTACGTGTTGAAGTAAATTTGCCAGAAGTACATTTTTATACCTTCATTCCTAAGGTTTGGCGGCTAATATATTGCCACGGCGCACCGCCACAATAAAATACATTAAGAGGAAACCTTAGTGAATGTCAAAATAGTATAGGAAAAATATTTTAGTTTGATAATTAAAGACTGAATTAAAATAAAATAAATAAATATAAATAAATAAAAATGTACTGTTTTTGTCATAAAACAGAAGTAAAATTGCAATATTACGAGAACAAATTTAATCGTACGATAAGAAAAATTGCCTTAATATTACGAGACACAAAAATAAAGTCTGAATATTGTAAGGGGGTAAAAGGTATGATTTTACGAGAATAAAATTGCGATAATCTGAGGACAAAGTCGTAGTTACACGATAATAAGTTTCAATGTTTACTAAAATGTTGTAGTTGTACAATAACAATGTCGTAATACTGCAATAAGGACGTCGTAAAAATGTCTCCAAGACCAAAGAAATTAAATGTAACAAAAAGAGAAGGATTAAGTCGTAATTTTGCAGAATACATTGCGACACTCCAAGAATAAAGCTGTGTTTTGACGATAATAAAGTCGCAATATTATCAGAAGAAAGTCGTAACAAGTATTACGAAGAAAAAGTCTCAGAGCCCAAGTAAATAAAATGTAACAAAAAAAAGAAGGATTAGGTCGTAATTTTGCAGGATTACGTTGCAACACTACAAGAATAAAGTCGTGATTTGACAATAACAAAGTCGCAATATTACCAGAAGCAAATTGTAACAAGTATTACGAAGAAAAAGTCTCAGAGACCAAAGTAATTAAATGTAACAGAAAGAGAAGGTTTAAGTCGTAATTTTGCAGGAATACATTGCAACACTACAACAATAAAGCTGTGATTTGACGATAATAAAGTCGCGATATTACCTGAAGAAAGTCGTAACAAGTATTACGAAGAAAAAGTCTCAGAGACCAATGATATTAAATGTTACTAAAAGAGAAGAATTAAGTCGTAATTTTGCAGGAATACGTTGCAACACTCCAAGAACAAAGCTGTGATTTGACGAGAACAAAGGTGCGATATTACCAGAAGAAAGTCGTAACAAGTATTACGAAGAAAAAGTCTCCGAGCCCAAGTAAATAAAATGTAACAGAAAGAGAAGGTTTAAGTCGTAATTTTGCAGGAATACATTGCAACACTACAACAATAAAGCTGTGATTTGACGATAATAAAGTCGCGATATTACCTGAAGAAAGTCGTAACAAGTATTACGAAGAAAAAGTCTCAGAGACCAATGATATTAAATGTTTCTAAAAGAGAAGAATTAAGTCGTAATTTTGCAGGAATACGTTGCAACACTCCAAGAACAAAGCTGTGATTTGACGAGAACAAAGGTGCGATATTACCAGAAGAAAGTCGTAACAAGTATTACGAAGAAAAAGTCTCAGAGACCAAAGTCAATAAATATAACAAAAAGAGAAGGGTTAAGTCGTAATTTTGCAGGAATACGTTGCAACACTCCAAGAATAAAGCTGTGATTTGACGATAATAAAGTTGCAATATTACCAGAAGAAAGTCGTAACAAGTATTACGAAGAAAAAGTCTCTGAGCCCAAAGTAAATAAAATGTAACAAAAAAAAAAGAAGGATTAAGTCGTAATTTTGCAGGAATACGTTGCAACACTCCAAGAACAAAGCTGTGATTTGACGAGAACAAAGGTGCGATATTACCAGAAGAAAGTTGTAACAAGTATTACGAAGAAAAAGTCTCAGAGACCAAAGTCAATAAATATAACAAAAAGAGAAGGGTTAAGTCGTAATTTTGCAGGAATACGTGTCAACACTCCAAGAATAAAGCTGTGATTTGACGATAATAAAGGTGCGATATTACCAGAAGAAAGTTGGAACAAGTATTACGAAGAAAAAGTCTCAGAGACCAAAGTCAATAAATATAACAAAAAGAGAAGGGTTAAGTCGTAATTTTGCAGGAATACGTTGCGACACTCCAAGAATAAAGCTGTGATTTGACGATAACAGAGTCGCAATATTACCAGAAGAAAGTCGTAACAAGTATTACGAAGAAAAAGTCTCGCAGACCAAAGAAATGAAATGTAACAAAAAGATAAGGATTAAGTCGTAATTTTGCAGGAATGCGATGCTACACTCTAAGAATGAAGCCGTAATTTGACGATAATAAAGTTGCAATTTTACCAGAAGAAAGTCGTAACAAGTATTACGGAGAAAAAGTCTCTGTGATTAAAGAAATTAAATGTAACAAAAGGACAAGGATTAAGTCGTAATTTAGCAGGAATACGTTGCAACACTCCAAGAATAAATCCATGATTTGAAGATAATAAAGTCTCAATTTTACCAGAAGAAAGTCGTAACAAGTATTACGAAGAAAAAGTCTCCGAGCCCAAGTAAATAAAATGTAACAGAAAGAGAAGGTTTAAGTCGTAATTTTGCAGGAATACATTGCAACACTACAACAATAAAGCTGTGATTTGACGATAATAAAGTTGCGATATTACCTGAAGAAAGTCGTAACAAGTATTACGAAGAAAAAGTCTCAGAGACCAATGATATTAAATGTTACTAAAAGAGAAGAATTAAGTCGTAATTTTGCAGGAATACGTTGCAACACTCCAAGAACAAAGCTGTGATTTGACGAGAACAAAGGTGCGATATTACCAGAAGAAAGTTGTAACAAGTATTACGAAGAAAAAGTCTCAGAGACCAAAGTCAATAAATATAACAAAAAGAGAAGGGTTAAATCGTAATTTTGCAGGAATACGTGTCAACACTCCAAGAATAAAGCTGTGATTTGACGATAATAAAGTTGCAATATTACCAGAAGAAAGTCGTAACAAGTATTACGAAGAAAAAGTCTCTGAGCCCAAAGTAAATAAAATGTAACAAAAAAAAAGAAGGATTAAGTCGTAATTTTGCAGGAATACGTTGCAACACTCCAAGAACAAAGCTGTGATTTGACGAGAACAAAGGTGCGATATTACCAGAAGAAAGTTGTAACAAGTATTACGAAGAAAAAGTCTCAGAGACCAAAGTCAATAAATATAACAAAAAGAGAAGGGTTAAGTCGTAATTTTGCAGGAATACGTGTCAACACTCCAAGAATAAAGCTGTGATTTGACGATAATAAAGGTGCGATATTACCAGAAGAAAGTTGTAACAAGTATTACGAAGAAAAAGTCTCAGAGACCAAAGTCAATAAATATAACAAAAAGAGAAGGGTTAAGTCGTAATTTTGCAGGAATACGTTGCAACACTCCAAGAATAAAGCTGTGATTTGACGATAATAAAGTTGCAATATTACCAGAAGAAAGTCGTAACAAGTATTACGAAGAAAAAGTCTCTGAGCCCAAAGTAAATAAAATGTAACAAAAAAAGAGAAGGATTAAGTCGTAATTTTGCAGGAATGCGTTGCAACACTACAAGAATAAAGTTGTGATTTGACGATAATAAAGTTGCGATATTACCAGAAGAAAGTCGTAACAAGTATTACGAAGAAAAAGTCTCCAAGACCAAAGAAATTAAATGTAACAAAAAGAGAAGGATTAAGTCGTAATTTTGCAAGAATACTTTATTGATGAATAAAGTTGGAATGTTACATCGATAAAATCGCAACGTTACATCGATAAAGTCGCTACGTTACATAAATAAAGTTGTAACCTTACATCGATAAAGTCGTTACAATACATCGGTAATGGCAGACATTTTCTGGAAATTTAACAATATTACGTGTTGAAGTAAATTTGCCAGAAGTACATTTTTATACCTTCATTCCTAAGGTTTGGCGGCTAATATATTGCCACGGCGCACCGCCACAATAAAATACATTAAGAGGAAACCTTAGTGAATGTCAAAATAGTATAGGAAAAATATTTTAGTTTGATAATTAAAGACTGAATTAAAAAAAAAAAAATAAATATAAATAAATAAAAATGTACTGTTTTTGTCATAAAACAGAAGTAAAATTGCAATATTACGAGAACAAATTTAATCGTACGATAAGAAAAATTGCCTTAATATTACGAGACACAAAAATAAAGTCTGAATATTGTAAGCGGGTAAAAGGTATGATTTTACGAGAATAAAATTGCGATAATCTGAGGACAAAGTCGTAGTTACACGATAATAAGTTTCAATGTTTACTAAAATGTTGTAGTTGTACAATAACAATGTCGTAATACTGCAATAAGGACGTCGTAAAAATGTCTCCAAGACCAAAGAAATTAAATGTAACAAAAAGAGAAGGATTAAGTCGTAATTTTGCAGAATACATTGCGACACTCCAAGAATAAAGCTGTGTTTTGACGATAATAAAGTCGCAATATTATCAGAAGAAAGTCGTAACAAGTATTACGAAGAAAAAGTCTCAGAGCCCAAGTAAATAAAATGTAACAAAAAAAAGAAGGATTAGGTCGTAATTTTGCAGGATTACGTTGCAACACTACAAGAATAAAGTCGTGATTTGACAATAACAAAGTCGCAATATTACCAGAAGCAAATTGTAACAAGTATTACGAAGAAAAAGTCTCAGAGACCAAAGTAATTAAATGTTACAAAAAGAGTAGGATTAGGTCGTAATTTTGCAGGATTACGTTGCAACACTACAATTTTAAAGTCGTGATTTGACGATAATAAAGTCGCAATTTTACCACAATAAAATACATTAAGAGGAAACCTTAGTGAATGTCACAATAGTATAGGAAAAATATTTTAGTTTGATCATTAAAGACTGAATTAAAATAAAATAAATAAATATAAATAAATAAAAATGTACTGTTTTTGTCATAAAACAGAAGTAAAATTGCAATATTACGAGAACAAATTTAATCGTACGATAAGAAAAATAGCTTAATATTACGAGACACAAAAATAAAGTCTGAATATTGTAAGGGGGTAAAAGGTATGATTTTACGAGAACAAAATTGCGATAATCTGAGGACAAAGTCGTAGTTACACGATAATAAGTTTCAATGTTTACTAAAATGTTGTAGTTGTACAATAACAATGTCATAATACTGCAATAAGGAAGTCTTAAAAATGTCTCCAAGACCAAAGAAATTAAATGTAACAAAAAGAGAAGGATTAAGTCGTCATTTTGCAGAATATATTGCGACACTCCAAGAATAAAGCTGTGTTTTGACGATAATAAAGTCGCAATATTATCAGAAGAAAGTCGTAACAAGTATTACGAAGAAAAAGTCTCAGAGCCCAAGTAAATAAAATGTAACAAAAAAAAGAAGGATTAGGTCGTAATTTTGCAGGATTACGTTGCAACACTACAAGAATAAAATCGTGATTTGACAATAACAAAGTCGCAATATTACCAGAAGAAAATCGTAACAAGTATTACGAAGAAAAAGTCTCAGAGACCAAAGTAATTAAATGTTACAAAAAGAGAAGGATTAGGTCGTAATTTTGCAGGATTACGTTGCAACACTACAAGAATAAAGTCGTGATTTGACGATAATAAAGTCTCAATTTTACCACAATAAAATACATTAAGAGGAAACCTTAGTGAATGTCACAATAGTATAGGAAAAATATTTTAGTTTGATCATTAAAGACTGAATTAAAATAAAATAAATAAATATAAATAAATAAAAATGTACTGTTTTTGTCATAAAACAGAAGTAAAATTGCAATATTACGAGAACAAATTTAATCGTACGATAAGAAAAATAGCCTTAATATTACGAGACACAAAAATAAAGTCTGAATATTGTAAGGGGGTAAAAGGTATGATTTTACGAGAACAAAATTGCGATAATCTGAGGACAAAGTCGTAGTTACACGATAATAAGTTTCAATGTTTACTAAAATGTTGTAGTTGTACAATAACAATGTCGTAATACTGCAATAAGGAAGTCGTAAAAATGTCTCCAAGACCAAAGAAATTAAATGTAACAAAAAGAGAAGGATTAAGTCGTAATTTTGCAGAATACATTGCGACACTCCAAGAATAAAGCTGTGTTTTGACGATAATAAAGTCGCAATATTATCAGAAGAAAGTCGTAACAAGTATTACGAAGAAAAAGTCTCAGAGCCCAAGTAAATAAAATGTAACAAAAAAAAGAAGGATTAGGTCGTAATTTTGCAGGATTACGTTGCAACACTACAAGAATAAAGTGGTGATTTGACAATAACAAAGTCGCAATATTACCAGAAGAAAATCGTAACAAGTATTACGAAGAAAAAGTCTCAGAGACCAAAGTAATTAAATGTTACAAAAAGAGAAGGATTAGGTCGTAATTTTGCAGGATTACGTTGCAACACTACAAGAATAAAGTCGTGATTTGACGATAATAAAGTCGCAATTTTACCACGATAAAATACATTAAGTGGAAACCTTAGTGAATGTCACAATAGTATAGGAAAAATATTTTAGTTTGATCATTAAAGACTGAATTAAAATAAAATAAATAAATATAAATAAATAAAAATGTACTGTTTTTGTCATAAAACAGAAGTAAAATTGCAATATTACGAGAACAAATTTAATCGTACGATAAGAAAAATTGCCTTAATATTACGAGACACAAAAATAAAGTCTGAATATTGTAAGGGGGTAAAAGGTATGATTTTACGAGAATAAAATTGCGATAATCTGAGGACAAAGTCGTAGTTACACGATAATAAATTTCAATGTTTACTAAAATGTTGTAGTTGTACAATAACAATGTCGTAATACTGCAATAAGGAAGTCGTAAAAATGTCTCCAAGACCAAAGAAATTAAATGTAACAAAAAGAGAAGGATTAAGTCGTAATTTTGCAGAATACATTGCGACACTCCAAGAATAAAGCTGTGTTTTGACGATAATAAAGTCGCAATATTATCAGAAGAAAGTCGTAACAAGTATTACGAAGAAAAAGTCTCAGAGCCCAAGTAAATAAAATGTAACAAAAAAAAGAAGGATCAGGTCGTAATTTTGCAGGATTACGTTGCAACACTACAAGAATAAAGTCGTGATTTGACAATAACAAAGTCGCAATATTACCAGAAGCAAATTGTAACAAGTATTACGAAGAAAAAGTCTCAGAGACCAAAGTAATTAAATGTTACAAAAAGAGAAGGATTAGGTCGTAATTTTGCAGGATTACGTTGCAACACTACAAGAATAAAGTCGTGATTTGACGATAATAAAGTCGCAATTTTACCACAATAAAATACATTAAGAGGAAACCTTAGTGAATGTCACAATAGTATAGGAAAAATATTTTAGTTTGATCATTAAAGACTGAATTAAAATAAAATAAATAAATATAAATAAATAAAAATGTACTGTTTTTGTCATAAAACAGAAGTAAAATTGCAATATTACGAGAACAAATTTAATCGTACGATAAGAAAAATAGCTTAATATTACGAGACACAAAAATAAAGTCTGAATATTGTAAGGGGGTAAAAGGTATGATTTTACGAGAACAAAATTGCGATAATCTGAGGACAAAGTCGTAGTTACACGATAATAAGTTTCAATGTTTACTAAAATGTTGTAGTTGTACAATAACAATGTTGTAATACTGCAATAAGGAAGTCTTAAAAATGTCTCCAAGACCAAAGAAATTAAATGTAACAAAAAGAGAAGGATTAAGTCGTAATTTTGCAGAATATATTGCGACACTCCAAGAATAAAGGTGTGTTTTGACGATAATAAAGTCGCAATATTATCAGAAGAAAGTCGTAACAAGTATTACGAAGAAAAAGTCTCAGAGCCCAAGTAAATAAAATGTAACAAAAAAAAGAAGGATTATGTCGTAATTTTGCAGGATTACGTTGCAACACTACAAGAATAAAATCGTGATTTGACAATAACAAAGTCGCAATATTACCAGAAGAAAATCGTAACAAGTATTACGAAGAAAAAGTCTCAGAGACCAAAGTAATTAAATATTACAAAAAGAGAAGGATTAGGTCGTAATTTTGCAGGATTACGTTGCAACACTACAAGAATAAAGTCGTGATTTGACGATAATAAAGTCGCAATTTTACCACAATAAAATACATTAAGAGGAAACCTTAGTGAATGTCACAATAGTATAGGAAAAATATTTTAGTTTGATCATTAAAGACTGAATTAAAATAAAATAAATAAATATAAATAAATAAAAATGTACTGTTTTTGTCATAAAACAGAAGTAAAATTGCAATATTACGAGAACAAATTTAATCGTACGATAAGAAAAATAGCTTAATATTACGAGACACAAAAATAAAGTCTGAATATTGTAAGGGGGTAAAAGGTATGATTTTACGAGAACAAAATTGCGATAATCTGAGGACAAAGTCGTAGTTACACGATAATAAGTTTCAATGTTTACTAAAATGTTGTAGTTGTACAATAACAATGTCGTAATACTGCAATAAGGAAGTCTTAAAAATGTCTCCAAGACCAAAGAAATTAAATGTAACAAAAAGAGAAGGATTAAGTCGTAATTTTGCAGAATATATTGCGACACTCCAAGAATAAAGCTGTGTTTTGACGATAATAAAGTCGCAATATTATCAGAAGAAAGTCGTAACAAGTATTACGAAGAAAAAGTCTCAGAGCCCAAGTAAATAAAATGTAACAAAAAAAAGAAGGATTAGGTCGTAATTTTGCAGGATTACGTTGCAACACTACAAGAATAAAATCGTGATTTGACAATAACAAAGTCGCAATATTACCAGAAGAAAATCGTAACAAGTATTACGAAGAAAAAGTCTCAGAGACCAAAGTAATTAAATGTTACAAAAAGAGAAGGATTAGGTCGTAATTTTGCAAGATTACGTTGCAACACTACAAGAATAAAGTCGTGATTTGACGATAATAAAGTCGCAATTTTACCACAATAAAATACATTAAGAGGAAACCTTAGTGAATGTCACAATAGTATAGGAAAAATATTTTAGTTTGATCATTAAAGACTGAATTAAAATAAAATAAATAAATATAAATAAATAAAAATGTACTGTTTTTGTCATAAAACAGAAGTAAAATTGCAATATTACGAGAACAAATTTAATCGTACGATAATAAAAATAGCCTTAATATTACGAGACACAAAAATAAAGTCTGAATATTGTAAGGGGGTAAAAGGTATGATTTTACGAGAACAAAATTGCGGTAATCTGAGGACAAAGTCGTAGTTACACGATAATAAGTTTCAATGTTTACTAAAATGTTGTAGTTGTACAATAACAATGTTGTAATACTGCAATAAGGAAGTCTTAAAAATGTCTCCAAAACCAAAGAAATTAAATGTAACAAAAAGAGAAGGATTAAGTCGTAATTTTGCAGAATACATTGCGACACTCCAAAAATAAAGCTGTGTTTTGACGATAATAAAGTCGCAATATTATCAGAAGAAAGTCGTAATAAGTATTACGAAGAAAAAGTCCAAGAGCCCAAGTAAATAAAATGTAACAAAAAAAAGAAGGATTAGGTCGTAATTTTGCAAGATTACGTTGCAACACTACAAGAATAAAGTCGTGATTTGACAATAATAAAGTCGCAATATTACCAGAAGAAAATCGTAACAAGTATTACGAAGAAAAAGTCTCAGAGACCAAAGTAATTAAATGTTACAAAAAGAGAAGGATTAGGTCGTAATTTTGCAGGATTACGTTGCAACACTACAAGAATAAAGTCGTGATTTGACGATAATAAAGTCGCAATTTAACCACGATAAAATACATTAAGAGGAAACCTTAGTGAATGTCACAATAGTATAGGAAAAATATTTTAGTTTGATCATTAAAGACTGAATTAAAATAAAATAAATAAATATAAATAAATAAAAATGTACTGTTTTTGTCATAAAACAGAAGTAAAATTGCAATATTACGAGAACAAAATTAATCGTACGATAAGAAAAAAAGCCTTAATATTACGAGACACAAAACTAAAGTCTGAATATTATAATGGAACAAAATTGCGATAATCTGAGGACAAAGTCGTAGTTCCGCGATAATAAGTTTCATTGTTTACTAAAAAGTTGTAGTTGTACAATAACAATGTCGTGATACTGCAATAAGGAAGTCTTAAAAATGCCATAACGTAAAAAAAAATAAGTTTGACAGTTACGATACTTTTATTAATGCTAGATGGAAAATTAAATGCACGATGTAATGAAGTTGTCATCCCAAGGCACGTGCATTTCTTCATACCCTACACATAAAAACGTAATTTGCATGGGAACCTTTTCATCCCCTCGTCTTTGGCGGGGGTCGGACATGACTGCGGCGCCCTGACACGTGTTAGCGTCTAAAGCCCGCGCCCTCTGCGCGCACACATACATCACGGCTAATCTCAAGGCGGCTAATTAATATCTTCATTAGCATGCGGACAAGACGGCCGGCCGCGCGAGGAGGGCGGCAGGCAAGAGGGCATCGAACAAAATGAAGCTCTGTGCTTCCTTACTAAGCCTTGAAATTAAGAAATAATATTAAACGAGCCGTGAGTTCATCAACGTGATTAAAGACATTTTTGACAGGCTTTTTTTCTGTTCCGATGACTTTGGAAACTTAACTATTAGTATTAGCCCGGATGCTAATTTAATGGTGTAGTTAACCGCAACTAACGATCCTTTTAATCGTCAACTAATCAGCTGTATTAACAACTAGAAAAATCACGCGGAAATTTTGATGGACCCCGGAAGCCCCCGTACTTAGAAAATGGTGCAGAGTGTCTGAATGCGTGAGTTTTAGGTGTAACTATACAGAATGAGGGCAGAGAGCTAGCCTAAAACAGTAGCATTTTTACAAAAAAATGCTAACTCTTAGCATGTGTGCTAACGGTTGCATTATAACAGTCAGCATTTTTCATATACCAAGTTATAGGACTACAAGGCTGCGTAAATAGAAAAAAAAAAGTGTAAAATTATATTTAAAAAAGTTAGCATATTTAAGTTAGCTTACTAGCATGTATTTGTTTGCATGCAACAGTTAACAAGTGTCTAATACCAAGTTATATGACTCTGGGTTAAACGGTAGAAAAAGTAGCTCAACAATGTAGCATGCTAGTGCTGAAATGCTATTATGCTAACAGTTATAGTGTTTCACATACCAAGTTATATGACTACAAGGTGTATATATAGAATAAGCGCACAGAGCTAGCCTAAAACAGTAGCATTTTTACAAAAAAAATGCTAACGCTTAGCATGAGTGCTAACGGTAGCATGATAACAGTCCGAATTTTTCATATACCAAGTTATAGGACTACAAGGCTGCGGATATAGAAAAAAAGTGTAAAATTATATTTAAAAAAGTTAGCATGTTTAAGTTAGCTTACTAGCATGTTGTTGTTTGCATGCAACAGGTGACAAGTGTCTAATACCAAGTTATATGACTCTGGGTTAAATGGTAGAAAAAGTAGCTCAACAATGTAGCATGCTAGTGCTGAAATGCTATTATGCTAACAGTTAGAGTGTTTCACATACCAAGTTATATGACTGCAAGGTGTATATATAGAATGATAAAACAGCAGCATTTTTACAAAAAAATGCTAACTCTTACCATGTGTGCTAACGGTAGCATGATAACAGTCAGCATTTTTCATATACCAAGTTATAGGACTACAAAGCTGCGGAAATAGAAAAAAAAATATGTAAAATTATATGAAAAAAAGTTAGCATGTTTAAATAAGCCTGCTAGCATGTTGTCGTTTGCATGCAACAGGTGACAAGTGTCTAATACCAAGATATATAACTCTGGATTAAACGGTAGAAAAAGTAGCTAAAAAATGTAGTATGCTAGTGGTAAATGCTATTACGCTAACAGTTAGAGTGTTTCACATAAATTATGTGACTGCGAGGTGTATATATAGAATGAGCGCACAGAGTTAGCCTAAAACAGTAGCATTTTTACACAAAAATGCTAACGCTTAGCATGTGTGCTAACGGTAGCATAATAACAGACAGCATTTTTCATATACCAAGTTATAGGACTACAAAGCTGCAGAAATAGAAAAAAAAGTGTAAAATTATATTAAAAAAGTTAGCATGTTTAAGTTAGCTTGCTAGCATGTTGTCGTTTGCATGCAACAGGTGACAAGTGTCTAATACCAAGTTATATGACTCTGGATTAAACGGTAGAAAAAGTAGCTCAACATTGTAGCATGCTAGTGCTGAAATGCTATTATGCTAACAGTTAGAGTGTTTCACATACCAAGTTATATGACTGCAAGGTGTATATATAGAATGATAAAACAGCAGCATTTTTACAAAAAAATGCTAACTCTTACCATGTGTGCTAACGGTAGCATGATAACAGTCAGCATTTTTCATATACCAAGTTATAGGACTACAAGGCTGCGGATTTAGAAAAAAAGTGTAAAATTATATTAAAAAAAGTTAGCATGTTTAAGTTAGCTTGCTAGCATGCTGTCGTTCCATGCAACAGGTAACAAGTGTCTAATACCAAATTATATGACTCTGGGTTAAACGGTAGAAAAAGTAGCTCAACAATGTAGCATCCTAGTGCTGAAATGCTATTATGCTAACAGTTATAGTGTTTCACATACCAAGTTATATGACTGCAAGGTGTATATATAGAATGATAAAACAGCAGCATTTTACAAAAAAATGCTAACTCTTACCATATGTGCTAACGGTAGCATGATAACAGTCAGCATTTTTCATATACCAAGTTATAGGACTACAAAGCTGCGGAAATAGAAAAAAAATAATGTAAAATTATATGAAAAAAAGTTAGCATGTTTAAATAAGCCTGCTAGCATGTAGTCGTTTGCATGCAACAGGTGACAAGTGTCTAATACCAAGATATATGACTCTGGATTAAACTGTAGAAAAAGTAGCTAAAAAATGTAGTATGCTAGTGGTAAATGCTATTACGCTAACAGTTAGAGTGTTTCACATAAGTTATGTGACTGCAAGGTGTATATATAGAATGAGCGCACAGAGTTAGCCTAAAACAGTAGCATTTTTACACAAAAATGCTAACGCTTAGCATGTGTGCTAACGGTAGCATGATAACAGACAGCATTTTTCATATACCAAGTTATAGGACTACAAGGCTGCGGAAATAGAAAAAAAAGTGTAAAATTATATTTAAAAAAGTTAGCATGTTTAAGTTAGCTTGTTAGCATGTTGTCGTTTGCATGCAACAGGTGACAAGTGTCTAATACCAAGTTATATGACTCTGGGTTAAACGGTAGAAAAAGTAGCTAAAAAATGTAGCATGCTAGTGGTAAATGCTATTATGCTAACAGTTAGAGTGTTTCACATAAGTTATGTGACTGCAAGGTGTATACAGTATATAGAATGAACGCACAGAGCTAGCCTAAAACAGTAGCATTTTTACACAAAATTGCTAACGCTTAGCATGTGTGCTAACGGTAGCATGATAACAGTCAGCATTTTTCATATACCAAGTTATAGGACTACAAAGCTGCGGAAATAGAAAAAAATAGTGTAAAATTATATGAAAAAAAAGTTAGCATGTTTAAGTAAGCCTGCTGGCATGTTGTCGTTTGCATGCAACAGGTAACAAGTGTCTAATACCAAGTTATATGACTCTGGGTTAAACGGTAGAAAAAGTAGCTAAAAAATGTAGCATGCTAGTGGTAAATGCTATTATGCTAACAGTTAGAGTGTTTCACATAAGTTATATGACTGCAAGGTGTAAATATAGAATGAGCGCACAGAGCTAGCCTAAAACAGTAGCATTTTTACACAAAAATGCAAACGCTTAGCATAAGTGCTAACAATAGCATGATAACAGTCAGCATTTTTCATATCCCAAGTTATAGGACTCCAAGGTGTAGGGCTGCGGAAATAGAAAAAAAAAGTGGAAAATTATATTAAAAAAGTTAGCATGTTTAAGTTAGCTTGCTAGCATGCTGCCGTTTGCATGCAACAGGTAACAAGTGTCTAATACCAAGTTATATGACTCTGGGTTAAACGGTAGAAAAAGTAGCTCAAAAATGTAGCACGCTAATGGTGAAATGCTAGCATGCTAACAGTTAGAGCAGGGGTCACCAACCTTTTTGAAACCAAGAGCTACTTCTTGGGTACTGATTAATGCGAAGGGCTACCAGTTTGATACACACTTAAATAAATTGCCAGAAATAGCCAATTTGCTCAATTAATTAAATATTAAATAAAATATATATAAATATATGTATATACATGTATATATATATAAAAAAAAAAAGGGTATTTCTGTCTGTCATTCCGTCGTACATTTTTGTTCCTTTTACGGAAGGTTTTTTGTAGAGAATAAATGTTGAAAAAAAACATTTAATTGAACGGTTTAAAAGAGGAAAAAAAAAAAAGAAACATTTTGAAACATAGTTTATCTTCAATTTCGACTCTTTAAAATTCAAAACTCAACCGAAAAAAAGAAGAGAAAAACTAGTTAATTTGAATCTTTTTGAAAAATTTTTAAAAATAATTTATGGAACATCATTTGTAATTTTTCCTGATTAAGATTAATTTTAGCATTTTGATGACATGTTTTAAATAGGTTAAAGTCCAATCTGCACTTTTTTTTTAGAATATATAACAAATTGGACCAAGCTATATTTCTAACAAAGACAAATAATTTATTTCTTCTAGATTTTCCAGAACAAACATTTTAAAAGAAATTCAAAAGACTTTGAAATAGGATTTAAATTTGATTCTACAGATTTTCTAGATTTGCCAGAATATTTTTATTTTATTTTTATCATAATAAGTTTGAAGAAATATTTCACAAATATTCTTTGTCAAAAAAACAGAAGCTAAAATGAAGAATTAAATTAAAATGTATTTATTATTTTTTAGAATAAAAAAAATAAATTTACTTGAACATTGATTTAAATTGTCAGGAAAGAAGAGGAAGAAATTTAAAAGGTAAAAAGGTATATGTGTTTAAAAATCCTAAAACCATTTTTAAGGTTGTATTTTTTCTCTAAAATTGTCTTTCTGAAAGTTATAAGAAACAAAGTAAAAAAAAATAATTAATGTATTTAAACAAGTGAAAACGGAGTATTTAAAAAATATTTTCTTGGATTTTCAAATTCTATTTGAGTTTTTTCTCTCTTAGAATTAAAAATGTCGGGCAAAGCGAAACCAGCTTGCTAGTAAATAAATACAATTTTTAAAATAGAGGCAGCTCACTGGTAAGTGCTGCTATTTGAGCTATTTTTAGAACAGGCCAGCGGGCGACTCATCTGGTCCTTACGGGCGACCTGTTAGCATGTTAGCATGTTAGCATGCTAACATTAACAATAAAGGTTCCCTGAGCCTTTTGATGATATTACGGACTGTAGACGGTGAAATCCGGGAAGATAAATGTTGCTCTTAAACAATTTGCTCGGGGCATTTGTTGACAAAGTGGTGACCCTCGCCCCGTCCTGAGATCGGTAGGTTGTGAGTTCAAACCCCGGCCGAGCCAAATCATACCAAATACCATAAAAATGGGACCCATTACCTCCCTGCTCTGCACTCAGCATCAAGGGCTTGGAATTGTGGTTGAAAATCACCCAAAAATTATTCCTGTGCGCTGCCACCGCTGCTGCTCACTGCTCCCCTCAGAAGAATGGGTCAAATGCAGGGAATAATTTCACCACGCCCAGCGTGTGGTTGACAATCATTAGTACTTGAACTTTAACATAATTCCTCGACGTCCTCCGTCTATTTTGCCACTTGTGCCAGCTTTTTTTGCATCAAAGTCCAAATGAGCTAATGTTTTTCCAGCTCCAACTTTAAATACCTTGTCTTCGCAGTCTATTCAATTGAATATAAGTTGAAAAGGATTTGCAAATCATTGTATTCTGTTTTTTATTTACCATTTACACATTGGTTTTGGGGACTATTCTTAAAACCAGTACAGAATAAATACGTTTACATATATCACAGCAAAACATGCAAAAGCGTATAGAACTTGAACTCCCGCTCCCTTTCCCTGTTTAAGTCTTTCCTCCAAGTCTTGCCAAGACTCGGGCTAATCCTATTTTTTGGGCGAAGAACGCTCGCATTCATGAAGTCGTCGCCGCGTGGAGACGAACGCTCGCAGTCGTCTCCTCCTTTATCCCGGCCGCGTACTGTAAACCTGGCGAGGAAGATACGGCTCCGCCCGGGCGTCCCCCCCGGGGGGGAAAGAAAGACACAAGAGCGACCTGGCAAGCGGCGACGGCGAATCCAGCATCCTGGCAGAGGATGCGAATCCGGAGAGGGTTTTCCAAGACCGCCTGGAGCTGTCAAAGAAATCGAGAGAAGGAGTCAGCAGAGATCTGCCTTCTCCTTTAATTAAAGCAGCGTGGAAATATTCAACACACTTTTGATCTTTATATCTACTTTTTTTTGTGTTTGCTTGTTAGGTGGAAGCCCTCAGACTCTTTTCTAGCTTCGTTAAAAACACCCCTTTAAGTTTTAGTCTTCCGGTCTCTCTTGCAGCCATGCCAAAGAAACTCGGAGGGATGATTTTTTTCAAGGCGGTCCACATTGTGTTCACATTGCCATTTGATTTGAAAGCGGAGTCACTTCTGTTTCTGGTCCACTTTTGATGTGATGATTGGACAGGTCAGTGTTTGCTCGAACTTCCACTAAGAACATCTTTATTTATGCATGAACGATGTGCAAAAAAAAAAAATCCAGCCTGGGGGCAGCAGTAGTGAAAATACTCAACAGGCTGACCAGAAAATTCAAGATTGTACAAACCATATAAGTTGGGAAATTGTGTTGGATGTAAATATAAACAGAATTCAATGATTTGCAAATCATTTTCAACCCATATTTAATTGAATGTAATACAAAGACAACAAATTTGATGTTCAAACTCATAAACTTTATTTTTTTTGGGCAAATAATCATTAACTTAGACTTTCATGGCTGCAAAACGTGCCAAAGTAGTTGGGAAAGGGCATGTTCACCACTGTGTTACATCACCTTTTCTTTTAACAACACTCAAACGTTTGGGAACTGAGAAAACTAATTGTTAAAG